>NW_010100138.1:5638-64939 GCF_000699245.1 Pterocles gutturalis | reverse complement strand
GTGTCTGAGTCTCCCTTTGCCGACAAAAAGGCATGGATCAGCAAAAATTGCAGATCTGAGCACTAGTATCAACTTGACGCTGTGCTTTGCGTAACAAGGCATACTCATACTCAAAAATAACGCTATGTTCTGTTGCCCAATTACAGAAAACACTATGTAGTACTTTTGCACACCTCATTAACACCTCAAGTGCTCAGCGCTTAAGAAGTGCGCTGAGATGGTGCATCTGTTGTTGGAACAAAGTCACTTACACGATTCATAACACTGAGGAAAGATATCAGTTGCTAAAATAATAGCAAATGACATAAGGATTTCCTTAATAGTATTAGAGTTCATCTAAGCAACAGTAAATGAACATGCGGGTATTACAGGAACCTTGCAAGTGCTTTCTGAGTGAGGGTCATATCAATGTGTTTCCTTTAATCTTGCTTTTCTCTAGTGTTTTGATAGAAAAAGGGATTAAATGTACTTGTTTCTGAAACACATAACTGGCTAGAATACGGCAAACATGACTGTAGGCCAAGAACAGTTGCTGAGGGCTAATTTCTCCACTGGTGAAAATCAGCATCATTGCACATACATGATTGCTTTGGTGGGCTCTTAGGACTTCTGAAGGCTAGATCACTTTATTCAGGTGTCAACTACACCGTGATACTCAATTTTAGGCACCTGGGTTTGAAAAATGCAATCTGGAAAAGGCAATGCATTGGAGGCAATGCATTGGATAAGGCAGAAGGAAGGGAAACTTACACACCTATTGCTGTCTTTTCCTGCACATAAAATGGAAACCAAAAGATGTCGCTAGGCTAACTGTAGAACTATTTGTAATGGATGTTCCCCAAGCCCTCACACTTGTGGGGTTTACAAAAAAGTGTTTTAAAAAAATCAGCAAATCAAAAAGTACGACAAAAGACATGACTTCATTTATCCTGAAGCATACCAAAAATCCTTGCAAAACGGCACAACTAGAGTTTGTAATTTAACACTGTAGTAAATTACAGCATGAAAGGCTATTTTAAATGGGGAAATGGTATTTGTAAGATTCAATATAATATATTTTGCTGATTATTGTTCTATAGCTCATTAATATTTCTATCATTTTCTAAAATGACACTGATTTATTTGGTGTTTTATTTGCCCAAGATTTATGCCTTGGAGAAATAAGGTGATTTAATCTGGTTTTTCTCCAGCACCAAAAATCACACAACCACTATTTTCAGGCTTTTTCACTCCAAAATAGGAAAAAACAGGAACTAAATCAATAAAAAATACATTTGTGAATGGGGAGTGAAGGTGAGGGACAGGACTTTTAAGTATTCCTGTGCAGGCACAGTTCCATTTAAATTTACACAGTAGTTTTTATTACATCTAACGAATTTCATGATGAAGGGATGGCCAGACCACTGTTTAGCACTGACTTTTATTAGAATTGGAGAGTTCTGCACCCTGAGTTCACTCCATTGGCAAGCACTGCACCACCACCTCACCATATTTTCTAAATTCTTCAGTTTTATTTTCTGTGGAGATTTTCAATGTTGAATTAACAAGAACAGATTAAGAAAGAAAAGACTGACACTACTCTGGAAATTTTGCCTATACTCACCATATGGAGAAAGCATATCAGATATTTCAGAACAATGTAATTGTGTTCAGGAAGTCCTTGAATTATTTGCTTGCATCTGGTGACTCGTAACTGCTCTCCACACCTGCAATGTCAAAGTCAGTCTTAGTTGAACTCAAAAACATCAAAATATTAACAAGAAATAACCCCTTATTTATATCTGCTGGAATTTATATATTAATCTGTAAAACTGACCACAAAATTCTGCTCTACTAACCTCCATGACCACAGTAACAGTTAGAGTTATCCCTTTGAATGTCCCTATCACATTTTTTATTATTGTATATCTGGCTAAGACTAACTTTTTATGCCCTGTTTTATTCTTGCTGAGACACAGTCCTGCCCAAAATGCTCTTTTGGCACTCTACTAACTTTAAAAACACTTTTGTGAATCTGGAGGACACTCTTCTGCCTTGGCAAACATTTGGGAGATGGCCACTTTCGTGGGTAAGAATTTTCTAGAGATGAACCTAAGCAGGTTCATTAACTCATTTCTACAGACAGGCAAAACCAGAACTGGACCCCAAACTCCTTGCATCATCTAGACAGTCTAGGTGAGAATTACACTAACACTGGATTATATTTCAAATGCTGTACCAAGTGTCTTTTTTTTTTCTTAGAATATTGCCATTATTTTAGTACTATAAGTTTAACACCAATTTGGAGAAAGGTCTGATAATTACAATCATGTCTGTCCTAACCAGCCCATTTGTGCTGATGTTTTTTCTGCATTTATTGCGTTTCTCTCTCCCTCTCCTTGACACAGCTAGAAGGGCACATAAGTCTGTGTGCATGCACAAAATTCCAGCATGTTAAATGTTCCCTTAGGCTCTGAATTAAACATATGAAGCTATACTGTGGTGAGATGTGTTGACATTTTTCCTACTGTAAAGCTACTAATTCCTGTAAAACACAATAATCTGAGTCCTAATAATTTTTGTCAGCCTTCTGTAGAGTAAATAATGTAGGAAGTGTAGCAATACTGGGTAAAGGAACTCTTGTTAGTTTTCACGATCAAAGAAATAGTTATTTGACAATTATAAGCTTCAAGATTTTACTAATTTTTTTAGTCAGCCACTCAGCTAATTTATTTCACAGCTCCCATCAATAACTCTTTAAAAAATGGTTCAGAGGAGACATGAAAGAGAAAAGTTTCACATTTCATTTCAAAGTACTATAAGGCACAGATATGGTACTTCTGGGTTTGCAGGTTAAGAGATATAATAGATACATCACACACTGCTCTGGTGTCTTCCAGAAGACAGAATGAGAATTTTCAAATCATCCCAAGACAGCTATCTGCAATCACACCTCTTCAAAGCTCCCTTCTGCACTTTATTCACAAAGAATATGCCTTTTCTGCAGTCCAGCTTTGCTCTCAAGCTTAAGATCTTTTAAAATCAGGATATCAGCACAGCGTCAAGAACAGATAGTGGACATCACATTGCACAAGATGAAAACCCAAGGAAAAATTCCCGTCAACTCCTCTTTTCAGCAGATTTTGTCCACATTTAAAATGCCAGTAAACAAAAATAACATGGAAATGAATGTTTTATGGGTGTTTTGCCAATCAAAACCTCCCAGTGTTCCTCAGACAATGCACTGCTCTCAGATTCTTTTCAGACTTGTTCTCATTTTTCACTTATCTGTATCACAAAGTAATACCGTTTCTAGAAGGTCAGCACAAGATTAATTCAGTAAAAAACCAGCATCTATACATTATTTTTCCAAATTTCCCTTCTTTCCAGTTCTAAATGACTTAGTCCCTTCATTTCTATCACCTTCCTGTTAATAGACCTGTTTTCTCTCAATGCCCTAAGATATTTAGTGTGTGGACAGATGAATCCTTGATTTGGAAGGTGGTGATCTACAGACTTGCAAATAGCAGAACAGTACGGAACTTCACAGGATTCTGAACATGACCTGTTTAAGTTTTTTAATGGACATATATAAATAAAGTTAATGACAGAAACAGTATGGGCAGATGCTACTGATGGGCACAGTATAAGAATTTTACCTAGAATACAGTATATCTAGGTAGAGTAAACTTGCCCTACTTCTACACTTTACAAACATGTCACCACTGAGATTTATCCTCAAAGTCCATTATTTTAGTGATCTACCCCAACAGCAACAGTCATGACAGTGATGGTAACCTACGCTTTGCAACAACATCAGCCCATGGTTACCAGAGGTATGCTAAACAGACTCTGTTGGAAGTCACGCTCCATTATAATACATATAATCTCCTCAAAAAGCGGGTTTTGGAAAAATGCTTGTGGCTTGTTACTGGAAGCTCTACTGGTTCTTTGCTGGATTGACTATAGCCTGGATGGCAAAACACCAGTCACTGCAAGTACAGGGTATTAAATCTCAGATATTCTGGGGTCTCAGATATCCAACCCACATCTATTAGGGAATTGCCTTGCCAACATTGTAAACTTCTAGTCCCTGACAAAGGCATGTAATTAAAGTTTTATAATTCACAGTTTCATGTGGTGCCAGATCTTTAGATAATCAATGTTTTCTCTTCTCATGGCTTTCGATCCTTTCTTTCCCAATATGTTGTCCCATGGGAACAGTTCCAATAAAAACAAATCCCTCCCCACAAAAAAAAGGAAAAAAAAAAAGGAAAGAAGCTTACAAATGACCAACTAGATTTTGTTCCCACAGTTCTGCCAATGCTGATGCTAAAACTAAAGCTGCTTTGACATAACTTGTATTACTGAGGCTGGTTCAGTGCTGTGCCATGACACAAAAATGGAGCCCTAACAGTGAGAAGTCCGATCCAATTTTTAATAATACAGTATGATATATAGATAAACCAGTAAACCTTGTAAAAAGCAGACAGTCTTGGTAACCCTGATCACCTTGCTCTGGTACAGATTATGAGGTTGTCCATTTGTGGCTGCAGTGAAGCACTAATAACATTCTATACTCACAAATGTGTCATGGTTTGCAAACAGCAGTGATTATGAATTAGCCAGGTCCAGTTCAACTTGCTGCATAAATTTTTCAAGAACTTATTTATACTCACTGGTGATTCCAAGGATATGATCATAACACTCAAACGTTAGTAATGGCTGAGAGAGTTCCCTAAGGAAAGTCTTTGCAGGAATATGGATATCATTATAATCATCGAAATTCACAGACTTGCCTAAAAGGAGAAAAAAAAGAAAAAAAGATGTTCATTCATATGTTTTACTGTTTCTTTAAACTACTGCTTAAAAACTGTGTCACATTACATTTTGAACAGAAAACCTCTTGGCAATCTGTTGCTGGTAACTCCTGGCATTTTCTTTTTGTATTTTTCATAGAGTTTTATTAGTCTTGCTATGAGAGATTCTCCCCATAAAGGCATTTCATAAAATGGCTTCATGGGGAAGCCAGTGACTTTCAAAATTACTTCACTACATTTCATAAATTATTAGGCAAAATTGTATTGCTTTGCCATAACCATTGGAAAACATCAGAGGCAAAATGACACAAAGACATTGTACTTCATAACCATAGGAACTCAAAGTGCGTAGAGGCAATACAAATGTTTATGAAAAAAACTACAATTTTTGACTCAAACCTTACCATTCCTTAGCTGCTACAGATTTGGTAAGCTTGGGTTTGACATCAGCTGATGACTTGCTATTCAGTAAACATTAAGTGCCGGTTGCTGTCTTTTAAGTTTCTGTACTAGTGGTCTTATGATTATATTTTATGTTACAAATGGTTTTATGATTAACTAATGATAAGAAAGCTAGCATTTCTGCTTCACCAGCAAGATCAAGATCAACAAAGCCAGCAATGGTATGACAACAGCTTACCCTGATTACAGAGTTTCTGGACATCTTTGATAGTCTGGATGCTGGCTGACCTTCTGAAGAGGCCCTCTACTTGTAGTCCTGAAAAAACAATTAATGCAGGTCTCATCTGTAAAAACTGTTACTCTCTTGTTTTTCTCTATAGGTTGAGTTGAAAACAGAACATTGGTAGAAGTTTTGGGAACAAACCCACTTGATACACTCATTTTTTTTTTAAATAAAGTCCTTGGCAATACAATGTACAATCAATTTTGCAACATTGCCTACAATGCTTTCTTGAACATGTGTCATAGAAATACTACCACCTTTCCTTAAGTGTTGTAGAGTGTCTTGCCAACTATAATTTTTTCTTTAAAAGTAGTTTTCAATTGCACTTAATGACATAGAAACAAGAGATTTAGATTCACCAGGCTGCTTATGTATGCGCTCTCACTAAGAGTATCTGCAAACCGAGCCCCAAACCACACAGGTAAATCTGCTATTCTCCTTGCCTTAAGCCTTTAGCAAGCTAAAGAGGGTATTTGCAAAGATTCCCTAAGCTTCCTCTTATGCCAGTGGGTGAGACAAGATTCTCTAGGCTGGAGAATGTTTCAGAGGATCTTCAGATGGAGGAGCCCATTTCTTAACGTGGGGAGGGATACTGGCCTCCTCAGTTTACAGGTAGTTAGGGGCAGACCACTGCTCCTTCCAGCTCTCTCCGTAAGTCAGTGGCACTTAAGACTGTGCCTGCCCATGGTATTCTGGAACACACGATTCTCGTCTTGAGGCACTTCTGATATATTTATCATAAATCTCCTGAAGGGTATCTATCTAATTTGCTTTCATACCTTGGACTAATTGAAATCTGACTTCAGCTACAGATGAAAAACTTCAACAAAATGCATTCAAATCAAGGATCCAATTTGGACCACAGCTTTCAATGTATGTTATTTATCTGAATTATTATGCAAAACATGATGGGGACAGGAACTGTCACTTTTCTTGAGACTTGTGATACTTCTTGGTTTTAAATTTGGTAAAATTCTCATTTCCCTCTCTCTTTCCTTCTCTCCAGTTTGTGCAGTCACTTCTACCCGGCAGGTAATGCAATTTGGCTCACATGTATCCTGAACTGAAAATTCCTACTGGAAGCAGAGTAATCTAAAATATTAGCCTATGCTAGCCTGACAAAACTTGCTAATGTTTTGAGAAGGGTGGCAGACCACATACTGATCTGAAGGGATGGCTGTATGTTTCTTTATGTGAGTGTGAAAGAGCAGATGGAATTTTTTATTTTTTCATGCTTATCTTTCAGCAGGTAAGTAGCCAGACTGAAATAAATGTTTGTGTATTCCAATCAAAGTACACATGCAACTATATGCATGATCAAGAATCTTTATGATGTTCTAAAAAAATGTTGAGTCATACATTAATGAAAGATAGTCATTCTTGTAAATTCACCCAGGTTGTGTGTGTATTTTATATATGAAAAAAACATAAATTAATACAAAATTCCTTAATGAACTCATTCTGTACAGAATAGCATTTAGTATTGTTCATATGAATTTAGATCATTGTACTAAAAGAATTGATAATGTACTATTGAAGTAAATTTTCATGGACGTGTGTGGGAATAAAGAACTGGTGGTTAACAAAAACGTAAACTGACCTTCAGGTTAGAGAACGATTGTGCACAAGTGAGGCAGCACTGCAGAAAGCCCTACTGCAAGCGTGAGAAGCAGCAGGTTCAAAACACCATGTAATGGAAAACAGACAAAACCTGAAGGTCAATAGAATGTAAAAACAAAACTGAGATGATGTAATCCTTCATAATAAATTGGGAGCTTGCATACTTTGGCCGGAGATCGGCAAGTGGCGCCCAACATGGGGCATGAATCTACAACCCTGGGATTAAGAGTCCCATGCTCTACCGACTGAGCTAGCCAGGCAAAACTGACCCACTGGGATTGGGACGGCGTCCTGAAACATACCAAACACACTCCGGTTTGCTGAAGGGGTAGCATTGCCGAGAGCAGATATGCTTCAGACACTTTTGCAAAGAATCCCAAGCTGTACTTGAAAGTGCTCCACTGACTATATTTAGAGGCTTAGCTGGAGTTTAGCTGAATACAGCTCCTAGTTACTTTCTAAGCATTTAGGCCCTTGCCTGTTAAATTCCAGGTTGACTATTAAAACTTCAGCCCATGCATTCAGTTCTGGAAGGAGTATAATATCTCAAACTACAATATATAAGAAGGCCACATGTGTTTACTGAAGTAAACAAATGTACAATAATTATGAACTATTTGACCGCTCGCTTTATTCCTGACCAGGTCATGTTTCAGTTCAATAAAGTTATGGAAAATTACATCACTGTAGCAAAACTGTTCCATTAGATTTATAGCGCAGCCTGTCTAAAGACCTGGTTTTGGAAGTGGCAGCTGTGAGCAGCTTTGACCTCAGCAAAAAAAAAAAAAAAAAAACAAACAATAATTTCCTGAGAATTTGTAGAATTTTATGCTGGTTGACAGTGGACTAGAGGTTTTTTGTAGAAGTCTTTCACATAATGGACATCATAAACACTTGCAATTTGGTTTGCAGGAATTGGTCTAATAGTTAATGTTTTAATCTGATGTGAACCTCACTGTATAAACTACAATGTAATAAATATCAATTGTTAACATTTTTATGCCTTTATTGGCTAAACTTTCAAGAGTCTAATCAAAGACATTATTCTGCAGTGTAGACAGCAGCTGTACTTGTCTGGCCCTGCATCCCATCAATGTTACTGTAATAGTACGTAACACTAAGCTCTTGCTGGATATGTTTTTGGATATGTCTGAGAGGTAAAGGGCAATTTTTATCCTCATCTGCAGAAGTCTGGGATACAGGCGATATCTGTGCTTTTTCCAGAATTCGTTTTCCAGGTCATCTGAAACTGAATCAATATACAGCAATTTGCTTGATCACAGGTGGCAACAAGGCAACTACCAAAGGAGACATCTCCAATCTTTCTTACATTTGTGGGCAACTCATCCAAATCACGTGACACTAATTAAATGCAGGTTAGTGCAATTCTTAGGAAAAAAAAGAAAAAGCTATATTTTCCTTCTAAAGTAAAAGAATCACAACAGCAAAATAGCCACATCTTTTTTTGCATAAAAGATGCTCAGACCAGAAAATAATATATTATAGTGGTTTTTAAATAAAGCATGCGTCATAACATCAGCCTACCTCTAAACAAAAATGTGAGTCAACAGCCATTATGCTATTGAAGGGGGAAGACGATGAGCTTGGGTACAGAGACAGTACTTCTGCAATATATTTTTCTAACTTCTGTGATGCATATGAACTGAGCAGGATATTTTTTTTAGAAGTCTGTAAGTTTATTAATTGCTCTCAGGGCTTTCTGTGTTTACGCGGTATAAGGGAAAGCTAACTGAAAACATGATTTGAATGATGGTGTTTCCCATATCACATAACCTGAACAGCATTAGCACATGCCCGCAACTGGGGTCTCATAATAAGGGATGGGAAGGAGGAAAGGGACCTGAAGCCTCTTGTTGGTTATCCCACTCTGATGGATACATACTCGGCCTTACACACAGTCAGGAAATACTTTCTCCAAACTTGTTTCTTCCTTTTCAGACATTAGGGAAAAAAAAAAAAAACAAAACAAACCAACAAACAGTTCTTGGAACTACCATAATTAAGCTAACGCAAGGTGCCCACACTAAAATAAGATAAACCACTTTGTCTTCTTTTTGCAGACAAAATACATGCCAGAGCCACTAGAGTTACAGGATGAGGAAACAAAATTGGCTGAAGACAATCCTGGTCATAGCAGCTCAAAATGTTCATTTTCATGGTTTAATTTTTTTTTTGAAGTAACCTATTTAATTTCTGTTAGTAGTATTCTTCAATCAAGTCCTGTTTACAGCATGACTCATGTCAGCTGTCTCTTTAAAGAGAAATATTTTTGTTTTGGTGTACAAGTTGAACTATTTTGTCATTAATAGCATGGGTAACTGCCCAGGTTTTGGCTGGGTCAAAGTTAACTTTCTTCACAGTAGCTAGTAAGAGGCTACATTTTGGACTATGTGCTGAGAAGAAGGCTGCCAGGACAGTCAAGGACTCTCCAGCTTGTCTGCTGTGCCAGTGACTGCAGGTGCGGGAGAAGCTGGGGAAAGCACAGCCCCAATTCCTAGCCTAGGATTTGACCTTAGCTTTAGGATTGAGACCCAAGTTGGACAATGGTATATTCCATATCATGCACATCATGCCCAGTGTATAGATGAGAATCTGCCTGTAAATTTGCTCTCTCCCTGGGCCGCCCCTCTCTTGGGATCATCTCGCTTTTGGTCAGCTCTCAGTCTCTCAGATGCTTGAGCTCTAATCTCTCTTCTGGGATTGCGGTTTCAGGACTCTGCTTTGGGATCGTTAGCTGGGAACAGGCTGAGCCTCGGTTATTGGGTGGTGAGTAGTTTCACTGTGTTCAGTTGTATATTTGTATACATTACTATGATCATTATTATTTTCAGTTTTGGTGTAGTTTAGTTATTAAATTATTCTTATCTTAACCCACAAGCCTCTTTTCCCTTTACCCCTTCAATTCTCTTCTCCACCCCTGGGAGGTGGGGAGGTTGAGTGAGCAGCTGTGTGGTGTTTTGCTGCCAGACAGGGTTTAAACCACAACAGTACCACAGTCCATAGAGAATACCAAACCTGGAGTAGCAGTGCTTGCCAGAAGACTGCTAGGGGATGACTGACATGAGCAGCTAGCCTGGGCTTTCCAGTTCTGATAAACATGCAGCTGCATGTCACTCACATATTCTGTCAATGCTGCAGAACCTCTGTTGATATAGCTCAGCACAAACTGCTCCCTACCCCTCACCAAAAAAAAAAAAAAAAAAAGACTTTTGCTACTAAACTCTCCAGACCAAAAAGAGCAAAATTTAGTTTTAAATTTTAAGTGCTATACAGAAAAAAACATAGTGATGTGACTAGTGAAGAAGCCATCTGTATTCAATAAAAAGTGATTCTGCGATTGAGAGCTTAACTGAGTAATTATTCAAATGTCAGTAATCATAAATGAAAACAGGCAGGCACTTCATTCCACATTGAATTAAGATGGCTTTTACCACAGTAGACAAAATTTCGCAGTGCAATGACACAACCGTGTCACACTCTGAATTAATAAACTGTTGCTAAAAATACTTAGCCCCTTTCTGTTCCACTGATCAGTTGTCCCACAGGAAAGGCACAGAAAATCAAAACTGATAAAGATAAATTAAAGAAACACATGCTGTCACATTGCTGCAAGCTTGTCAAAGAAAGAGAGATGAGAAAATTACATTCTTTTTCTTTCAGTCATTCTTGATTTGAGGGTTGCTGGCTTCAAAAATCTTTGTTAATTTGTCTGCTTTCGGAAGAGAAATAGCAAAGAGTGAACATCTGAAGTTCTTCTGTCCAAAATTGAGTTTGGAAATGTTTCTTTTGACTGGGGTCCTGCCAAGTCTCAGGAAGTGTCCATCCTGATTTGAAAGCGGTTTTCATTCTTGTCCTGGGTTAAGCTGAGACAGAGTTAACTTTCTTCATGATAGCTAGCAAGAGGCTGTGTTTTGGATTTGTGCTCAGAAGCAAGCTGATAAAAAGTGATGTTTATGCCACTGCCAAGGTCAGCAGACCAGCGAAGTTGGGAGGGAGCACAGCCCCAGTTACTAGCCCAGGATTGATCTTAGGTTCAGGATTGAGACCCAGAGTGGCCAATAATCTATTCCATAACATACATGTCATGCCCAGTATATGGGTGAGGACCCTCCAGAAGATCGTCCCTTTTTGGTTCCGGATCTCTTTTGCTCCGTCTTGCTCCAGGTGGTCACTCTCGCAAGGCCTTTCCCCCCCTACCCCGGTCAGCTCTCGGTCTGGGACACTCGGACTGTTATCTCTGTTCCGTGAGTGCAGTTTCAGGACTCTCCCTGCTCCGGGATTGTTAGCCGGGAACAGGCTGAGCCTTGGTCATCGGATGGGGGGGCAGTATCACTGTGTATCACTCATTTGTATATTTGTATATAGTAGTATTATTTTCAATATTATTGTAGTTTAGTTATTAAATTGTCCTTATCTCAACCCACAAGTCCTTTTTTCACTTTACCCCTTTAATTTTCTCCCCTGTCCTTGGGTGGGGGGTGGGAATTGTGTGAGTGGGTGTGTGGTTTGGCCCCCAACCAAGGGCTAACCCATCACAATTCTGATTAATACAACTGATCTAGAAATCTTCTTGCACATTACCGAATTTTAATATTTTTTTTAAGTTAGAAATAATTTCTTTCTGAGGACTGATGAGTTTATAGCATATTTTAATTGTCCATCTTGAGTGTAACATCTTAAATGCCCAAAGTACTGGCAATTGGGAATTTTCATGCTTAAGAGAAATTTGAGATTTTTTTTTAAAGCTAGAATACAGTTCAAGTTTGAGGAGGAGATTGCACAGTCTTCCTTTCCCTTGTACTCTGTGCAATGAATACAGAAAAAGTGAGCACGATGTCTGCGTTTTGTAAAGATGACTTGCACTGCAAGAAGGTGCACAGCAGATCCAGGGCAGAGGGGAAGAGAAGGAACAGCTCCAGCCCTACTGAAAAGCTGAGCAGCAGCAGCAGCGAGGATGTAGAACTGTGCATCCTCCACAGAACCCAAAGTGTGTTTGTGGCCTTGGAGTTTTGAATGGCAGTCTCTAGCCTTTGGATTTATGAATGAATATTCTCTGAAGATAATTTATTTACAATGCCTAAGCACCAAAACCATGCTTATTACATGGCTCATTTTTATTTGATGGTACATGAACTAGTTGTGGGATTTATTTCATCTCCATGAACCCTAGGCAAAACCACTCACATGAAAACAAAAGAGCCAAGAGCTCAGGCTGTTTATATAGCCAATGTCAAGCTTTCCCAGTGTTGCATTTTTAAAAGATACTTGATTGATCACAAGAAGTGGAGGCCAGGAGGCAAACTCACTAAGCTGCAGCAATCCAAACATATTCAGAATGCATAACCATCCATCTTCACCCATTCTGACTATCACCACCAGGATGTATTCATTCACATTAAAAAATGGAACCAAAACTTTCTCCATCAGCAAGATTTGTTGTGCTTCATGGAGGGGATGAGGAGGAAAGATTAATCACTGTTTACCACTGCTTCTGCTATTGAACAGATAAAGGACAACTTTAGTTGTCCCTATAATCATACCATAGGACATTTATTACTTTATCATTAAACTTCTATACCATGGTTATTACCATTTCATTTAGAAGTCAGCCAGGACTCTCCTGTGGTACCACAAGACAACATCGAACAAAAACTTTGTGCTGCAAAGCACTTGCAGTCAACAAAAGAGATGAGGTAAGAGACAAAGACTCATCAATGGGGGCTACTGCAAGTTAATGTTCCTATAGGGGACAGTTATCCTTTCTGTTTTATAATTCTGCAGTGTGATTCCTTCACTGTGTTATTGTTCCATCACTCCCGAGCTGCTGCTGATCTCACACAGTCTCTTTAGCAATCAGTTTTCTATGCAATTTTTTTGTAGCTTTTTCCATATATGGCTATTCTTGAGAATGCAAATGTTATAAAATTTGGTAAATTTTAGTAATAATCCCAGCAGGTTAGCTTTGGTCTTAAATTGTTTAAAACACAGACAAGCATGCAGTTTATACCTTTGAGGATACCCTCTAAGACACAAAATTCATTAAAAACTATAATCCTACCTACGTATGTCAAATTGGTATTTTGCATAAGACCAGTACAAACAACTGTGTATTAATATTTGAGATAGGCCTGAGGAACACTCCTGCCCTTTGTAATCTCTCACCTTCATGAAGGTCTGAACAGCGCAGTTTATACCCACCTTTATAATGAATCAAATAAAAGTTCTCTTAAAAGCTGTCTTCTGACCTCCAGATGTTGTGGGGTTTGCAAAAAAAATATGGACTTTGCCATGCAATTTTGTTTTTAACGTGCATCAGTTAGTACATTCAAACTGCAGATCAGAGTTAAAGACTAAGAGAGCCTGATGAGTTGTACTAATAGTGACCTAAATAAACACCAAACCCACCAGCCGCACACCACCTAGCTTTTAATCGATCACTATCATAGTTTTGACCCTGGCTGAGAGCCAAGGTATCGTGATGATACCTTATATCCAGTCTGCAACCTGCTTTCTAGGAAAAAAAAAAAAAAAAAGACATGTAAGCAAAAGACATGAAAAGGAACTTCTGCTGTTAAATCTTACTAGAGTTTAAAAGCAGAAGTGCATTTCTGAATCCTAAAGCCTATGAGGGATAAAACTGCCTCGGAGGCTGGGCAGCTCTGTGCAGTGCCGGGTCAGTGTGGACAGCACCAGCAGCTGCTCGCACAGCCCCAACCCTGCGTGTTACGGATGCCATACACACAAAGATGCATCCTCCAGAGCATGGCATTACTTACATCCCTGCTTACCAAAACAGTCGGTTAGAAGTGACAGCCCCCATTTACAGTCTCACTTCAGCACAAAATAGGTTGCTGAGAACATGTGGGGACATATTGACCAGAGAAAGAAAATTACTACCCTGTGGCATCAGCTGGGCTTTCTGAAGAAAAGGGCCTGTGAGCAAAGCATTAAAACATCACCACCAAAGGAATGACACCAGGTTGGAAACACTTATGAATTTTTCTGACAAAAGAGTGAATATTTAATTAACCAAGGTAATTTCTCAAGGCATGGTAGAGATAAGGTACTACACAATAAACATATCATTTAGTGCAAGTGCAAGTCATTGCATTTATAAACTAGACGGATGAACAGGTTGTGGTTTTGAGGCTGAGCACAGAAAAAAACTCCTCTGGTTTGCTGGTCACTATGAAGATCTAGCCACAAATGTGCTATGTTAAACCTATCCTTCCTCTTTGGCCTGACTAAATCATCAGTCGGTTTCAGGATGACACCAACACCTTACTTCTGAAACTAAGAGCACTTCTCTGGTTTGGTCCAGAAGATGAACTCTGAGGCTTAGTCTTAATGTTGCTGATGATTTTCTCAGATACTCAGAACTCATTTTAGGAAACCAATTCTTCCCTGTGAAGGTTATCAGGAACTGAAAAGAAGCATTTTTAAAATTCAGTATTAAAAACTTTAAAAGCATTTTCCATTTCAGTGGAGCTAGAATAAAAGTGGTGAAATGGCTACTTTCTCTTCCTTTGTTGAAAAAATTACCTGAAAATTGTTATAGAAATTAAGAAACTTAGTTTATCGTGTTCACTGTAATAGTGTCTGAGGCATCAGCCGTCATAGATCTTGTTTATATAAAACAAACAGATGTAGAGGAATCTCTGCTTACAGTACATTCTTTAGTCTCTGTTAAGGTACTGGGTGCCTTAGTAACTGGATCCAGTGAGAGTCATCTTGCTCAGAAAGAGTTATCTAAATATGCAGTCAGATAAATATACGAGGAAGAAACTGTCATAACGGCACTCCCTGTCATAATGTTAATTTGACTGTTGGTGATGAGGACGTGCTCGCTGCTGTCAGAGCCCACTCAGTAACTCAGTACAAGAAGGGGAGTTTTGGCTCGTTTGTACAGATGAGGATGCCTCCGCACTGGGAAGAGCAATTCTGCCAACAGTGTTGTCTGAAACTGAGGAAGAAAATTTAAACATCAAAGAGGAAAAATGTGACATGAAGCAATCTGTCAAAGAGATCAGAGTAATTTCGATGAAAAAGGCTGGGTGAACTTCAGAGACTGAAAGTTTCCTTAGCCCAGAAGCATAACACTGCAGACTGGTGCCTAGTTTGAATACCACCACGGCTCCTGCATCAGATCTGTTTAAGAAATAAGAGTCTGAGCAGTACAGAATGGACTTAATGGATGTCAGAAGGCCTCTGATGTTTCAATAAATCTTGAGCCTGATTTTGTAGAAGCTTTTGTGATCTAAGTCAGAGTTTCAGAAACTGATTTCAGGTACACAGATGTGAAAATGTAACAATCTATCTAGGGTGGAAAACAAATTTCCTGCTAATTCTGTGAAACTGGAAATTGCCCAAATCAAACGGAATAAGGTAGTGACAGGGAATTTTTGTCACTTCCGGAAGATGAACTGAAGCTTTCACTGTGCTCACGGCTGCGTCTGGAGTGCAAAGAATGCTGCCAGTCAGCCTCCCGGGGCTGTCAGCACAGGAACCGACACTCGCTGGAGCTGATGGCAGAATTGAGATATTCTAGATTTAGAGAAAGAGTTACAATGATAGCAGACAGCAGGTACAACAGATACCTGCACACTTATAACCAAGTGCAAAAAAATGCACGTCTATCACCTACTGCTTAACAGCCTTGGCATGGCAGGTACTTGGCTTTCAAGCATCAGCTGGCTGAGAATGTCAGAAAGCACTCTACCTGACAAGCCATCTCTCCTAAGAAATCTGGTTTGTTGAGATCTCCTTATGATCAGGAATATGACAGCCTTGAGCAAACCTGGGCTTGGCTGGAAAATATCAATGCTGACAGAGCCCATGCCCTTCCTTCCTAGGGGCACAGAAGGACTGAATGGGAAAAAATGAGACAGTCCAGCTAGCAAGTGCGTGGGCTGGACTCTGTATTAGTGGCCAACATTACCATGCTACTGACTTTTGACATAAAGTAGGACAAGGGCTTTGTTCAGAAGTATCATCACATTTCCTCAGTCTATCCTTCACAAACTGTGATACTGCACTGAAGAGATGAATTTTTAAGCAAAAAAAGATGGAGTTTGGAGGAAACCCAAGGATGATTATTGCTGTCAGAATAACAAACATTTCAGCTAGGAGAAATTCTGCAATGACAAGGTTGAACCAACCCTTTCTTTTATCACAAACGTAAGAGCTAAAACTTGCTTTTTTTCCCCCCCTGAACTGTGCAGTTGGCTTTGCTGCTTCAGAAAAATGTGGGTATGTGAGCCGGACTCAGCAACTGGTGAGAGAGAACAGTATAGGACTGGTGCAATAGTGATGAGACAAACCCAGAACAAAAGCAAAGACATGGAGGAGATTTTGTGCCAGATCAGTGCAAAAATTACTAGTTACTGGTAACCGCTAAAATCTAATGATGGCCATAAACCTCTTATTTCTTTAAAATCTTTAAACAGGTTCAAGGAAGTGCCAGATATGCAAAGCCCTCCTCCCAAGCACAGCCAGAAGTCTAAATCAATTAACATTTTAGTGACTAAATTTTCACTCAATTTCTAAATAATAACAGCTGTGAGAAGTAATGATGTTAGTGCACATTCATTTTAGCTCTCTTGACTCCTGTGATTAGTGAGGAGGAGGTATTTGCCCATTAAGATAAGCTAAATATATGTAAGGATGATTGTTTCATAACAATTTAAAACATGAAAAAGTCTGGCTTTCATCTGCAGATGGGGCACGCACTGATACACTACACAAGCTATAATTATCCACTTACAATTATAATTACAGGGATTGTCTCAAGCTGCCAGTCACTTGTCTTCAGCGTTCTTAGTAGTGAACTGTTTACATTCCCTATATCCAACCATGATATTTGCTACAAGCTATACCTGCAAAGTTTTCATCATTAGCACCAGTCTGGAAACAGCACATCCAAACAGCTATATGGGCTTGAGTGGAAATCCTAACTTCGGACCACGAGGCCTTCAATAAAGTCTGTTAAGAACCCTTTGTCTACTGCAGATCAGTAGATACCTTTAATAGCAGAACTAGCCTCACTCCAGTACTTGGCCTTGGCTGCTGCAAGTATTTTGAAGATACATCAGCAATTTCAAGGGGAGAGGAGCTAGCTGTTCTGTACCCAAGCATCCCTATAGATGCTATGCTCCACTGCTTGCAAACTCTAAGCATGTATTATCCACTGCAGTGGATCTATGCATATCATTAATCAGCTTCACTCAAGGTATGAAACCCAAAGAAAAAAAAAAAAACCACGGACAGTTATTTAACATTCTTATTTACCACGGGGTAAGCTAAAATACAAAGGAACATAGCCTAGCAACAAAGGCAAGACCATAACTGTCTAGTCTGTCCTCACTTAAATCAGTGTGATCTTGCACTGATCTAAATGAACCCAGGATTTCTCTCGAGAATCAACAACGAAGCTGAGAAGCAATGTTTTTCCTGTTCCTTCCCCCACCCTTGTGTTCATAAACGTGAAGCCTATTCAGTAAAAGTTTTTTAAAAGTTTGAAATTTCTCACTTAGGGTTCAAATAAACTCAAAGTCAGACTAAATCCTAGTGGCAACAGTTAAAATTAACACAGATCAATGTTGAATACTGAAAGCAAAGTTTACCTTGTTCACAATGACGGCTCAGGAATGGAAATTAAGAATTGGGAATATTGTGGGTTTGGGTGCACCTGTCTACAGAAGAACATAATTTACTCAAAATTTACATCTTTTATTATTTGTGTGCTGTCAATATTAATAGCTCTCTAAATGAGGAAAATCTCAGATAAAACTAATTTAACAGCAATATAGACATCCAAGTCTGGTTTTTGTCTTAATAAAAATCATGCTGATCCTCCAAATTTGTTCAAACATTAACCAAACTTAATGGCATATTAAACTCCAGTGATGTTTCCTTTTTAAAATTTTTTAAAATAACTGAACCAAACACATTTTGATTTTCTTCACTTGACACATCTATTAAAAATTCACACCCTTCTTTCAGGGACCTTAGGAATCATTCCCAGTTCTACTACTGTGTAATTCTGTGCCAGTCACATAGTCGTGTTATGCTCTGTTTCTGTTCTGTCACCTGTAAGATAAATGTACCTAGGCTACAGATTTAGTACCGTAAGACTTAGCAAACATTTGTGAATGTCTGAGGCCTTAGAACACAAAGGGCTATGAAAATGTTGCTGTGATTGCCTTAAAAATCAGGGATGAAAACATAAAATCACATTTCAGTTCCATTGAAAAGGAATTTAAAGACTGCAGCCTTATCTCTGACTTTCTCCCTGCATGCACCTTTGTCCCTATGTAGGGAATACAGTGCACTTACCCTACAGATAGCACCTGATATCTGGTCCTTTATGGTGGTCAGGCATGCTCTGCGGAGCTCAGTGGTACAGCCACTGGTTCAAAGTCTACCCTCTCTTTGCTCTGTACGTGAAGGCAATATAGGGAACTCAGATTTGGATGCTCCCATTTTAAATATGGGTTTTTGTAATCTGTATCTCTATATAATGTAACTATAGATATGAATTGCAGTCAAAGGGTCTGTAAATGTCAGTAAAAATATTTTGTGAAGGGAAGACTTCAGGCTTACTCCTGCAAAACACATTTTTTCAATGAGTTCTTATGGCCACTGGTTCTATAAAAACAACTTCTCATTGATTTTTACTGGGAGTTCTACTTAACACCAACACCACGGGTTGATGAAGTGTGTTTCAGGACATCTTCTTTCATTTGCTATTCCCAATTCTAATCCCAAGGGCAAAAAGGTTTTGGGTTTTTTTCATAGTGGGATAATAGTCTGATAATAAGTATTCCCTATCCATCAAAGCTCTCAAAGCAGTGCCCAATTGCCACTCAAGTTTTCAGGATATAAATGTATCCTGTGCAGCTGTAAACTTTGCTGAATCAGGCACCATGTGTTGTATAGTTCCATAATATTGTCCTTGTTCTGAAAGACACATCCTCTTTTGACACAAGACTCACCTTTTCTTTTTAGGTAGGATACAGTTTCCTTCATTACTGGGGGGATTAGTTCGCCTTTATTTTTGTCCTTGATACTGTTAGGAAAAAAAAAAAAAAATGAATGGCATTTATAGACAAAGTGTCAAAACCATGACAGAACGCTCTCAGCAAAAACCTGAGACATATCCAAGAGTATACATTAAATTCCACAAATCAAGGAGCCTGCACCAAAAGCAAGAGTCCTCCACAACTCCAACAGGCACTGATTAAGTCATTGAAACAAGAGACACAAACTTCTATTCAAAGAGTCATTCCTAAACACTTTCTTCTTGCTAGAAAAGCTGTATAACTGCAACAGCACCGAGTAATAAATAAATGTTACTTACTGTACAGAAAGCGAGTCAAAGACAGAGCAACAGAATGATGTTCCAGGCTAACTTTTTCCCTACTTGAGATTGTTTTTGCTCTAGTGTTGTTCCCCCCATTTGGCATGCCCCAGCAGGGCTGCATTTAACCATGACACAGTGATGGCAGTGGTGGTGGCTCTGAACTGGATTTGGTCAGATGCCATTGGAGTAATGGGGCTTCAATACAGCTTAGAGGCAGGTGAGAAAGGAGTTTGCAGTGAATGCTTCATAATAAGTCTTGATCAAGCGATGCTGCAAATTTAGGAGCCTTTTATCATGCAGATTTTACTTTGTCATTTGTCTCTTTTTAAGCCACAGTGTATGTATAATTAAAAGAATATTGTACTATTTATTATGAAGGCAAAGTGATGCAGTGAGATTATTAATGCTTTGAATGATTCCCATGAAATGAGATTTCTTTCTCTTTCATGAGTGAACAGTTGAGGCAAAAAATGGAACATAGCATTTTCTTGATATAGACAGCACAGAAAATTCTGCAATTATCTTCCTTATTTAAAAAAAAAAGTTTAAAATTATAACAAGAGAGATGGTCAGTATTTGCTGAATATTCTGCTGCATTTTTTTATAGTAACTGACAACAAAATAAAGGCCCAATCTCAGATTTTAAAGTAAACTGAATATATATTTGTGAACAATTTCATATTTGATATTTGAAATGTGACCAGCTTTACTGACAAACTCTACAGTACCAGTACAAAACAGCACACAGACCTGTGACTGTATCATGAGAGGCTGCGGATGCTGCAGCTCATCCACAGAAAATGCAAGATGCTTATACAACATGTAACATAGCCTTTGCCTAGTGCTGCTAGCTGAGGTTGCGCCTGCAGAGGAGAATGATTCTTAGAGCTGTTTTCTTTTTTAAGTACTGTGATTTCTTCACATTCTGTTTAGGCTTGCTTATTACTTTATTAATATAAAACAACTGACAATAACTGGAACGTATTTGATACAACTTCTGTAACATTGTTGCATGGAATGAGCAATCCAGTATTGTATTTTGTGTTTAAACTACATATAAAAACTACTTTAAAATCATGGAGGGGTAGAGAAATGGTCAAATCCTTCCCTGTTCCTCATATTTGTTTTCCCTACGCCTGTGAAGGGAGTTAGAAGACAATATGTGGACTAGTTAATTTTGGACCTCCCAGCTTAAGGAGATTAGTTACCCCCAGCTCCACATATGGGGGTGGTGGGAGTGTTCCTCCAACGGGAAGACTCAGAGCAGGATCCTGACTTAAGGCACTGAATCACCCTGTGGTTTTGCCTTGCTGACTCATAAACTGACAGGGGAATATACTTCATGCTATTTCGTCATTCAGCCATCAAACATTTTGATCCCATTCATCACTGCAGGGACACAATGCTGACCCACCAGTGCCATTTCTTCCAGTTACAGTTTTGTTGTCCACCCAGTCTTAGTCTTTGTATTTTTCCTCTTTCATGTTTCACGTCACTTCCCCTAGTGTTATATAAAACAATACAACTTGTGACATGATTGCAACTAACTTGTTAATGATGATCCCAGAGCTCCTTGTACTACTCCAGATACCTAGACCACCCTGTTGTTTGAAAGGAAATAAATTGTTCCTTCAGCTGCAGAACTAATTAAGTTGATGTGCTATGTATTTGTATCCCATGTCCTACCTGTTTCCTCATCACAGTAATTTAAGATCATTTCCTTACGTCTTCTATCACCTCACTTCCCTTACATAGGATTTTCATTTCCTTGCCTCTTTACCTTGTATTTCCTCATAAGGTAAGGAGTAGCTCATAATTAATCACCACCTACACACTTACTGGTTCACCAGCAGACCAAAGGCAACAGAAAACTGAATTCCTGCTATAGTTTCTCTCCCTCCAGCCAATGGTTTTTAAAAGCTTCTAGTATTTGTGAGACCTCCATTCCTCTGTCAAATTTGGCATAAGCCCATAGCTCTTTTGTGAGCCTAACTAAAAATCAATCCATAGAACAAATTTTTCCTGCTCTTTTTCAACAAGGTATCCATACCAGAATCTAAAGCATATAAAATTCAATACTGCTCTCTCTATGTGTCGGTTGATATCACTTTGTGGACACTGCTGAATCTGTATCTAACAGGAGCTGTTTAGGAAACGGGAATTTTCCTTGATGTAAACAGACATAAGAACTTTGATAAAAAATATAGCCAAGTTTCACAGAACCACGTTCATAACATTATAATTTTATACATCTGACCAAATAAATTCTACAATGTATGCAGTGCACTCCCAGAAAGAAAGACTAAAAGCAAGGAATGAGTTTAATTCAGATAATTCTAAAGTATAATTTTTTATACATTAGTAATTTTCATTATTTGCTGGCGCTTGCAAGTATGATCTTTAGATGAAATGATACAACTTCTTGTCCTTACCCACCGGCAAGGTACCATTAATTTCAATATGAAACAGTACTGGACTTGCTGGAGTAATCACTCTCTGCAGTACCATAACAACATGATAATGGCCCGAAGAAAGATTTATGACCTGACTTGTAAGACTAAGTCCAACCTCAATCTTCCCCATGTCACTGATGTCTTACAAGAGCTAAACCAGAGGCCATAAGTGCTTCATGAAAAAAAAAAACAACTCACTGACTCAAAAAGGCTGTGGCTTGAAATGCTACAGGGACCAAGCTTATGACCTAGTCCTCAGCAGCATCCTCTCCTTACCCACAGTGACAATCAGGTACCTCCGTAAAATATCTCTCCTAGCAGCAAAATCCTCTCAGCCCCATCACTCCTAGTCTCTCCTGCTCCTTCCAGGTTCAACCATCTTACAGTGGTTTCACACATGCTGGTGACACTGTAGAGCAGAAGGTCAGTGGTAGTGTTACAGATGTGCAGGAGTTGTGTAGGGCTCTCAGACCAGCTCTGAGACCCAGGTTGTTCTCCCCTTCCCCCTCTCTTCTACCTAGACCCTGGAGAGGAAAAATTGAAAAGTAACTTTGCTTCAGTACCATAAGCTCTCATACTAGCCCCTGTAAAAGTTGCAAAAGTTGGCCACAGCAAAGGGAACAGAGCCATGCAGTCACAGAACATGTGAATCCCCTATACTGCTCTGAAAGGCAGCTTCTCTATGTGAGTTATTTTCTCTCGCAGCAGATCAGTGTTGTATAACAACCCTGCTGCAACATCATAGAACAAAACAGGCAGTGACTGTGCAGCCCCATTAATAAATTAGCCTTGCTAATAAACCACATGAGGAAGGAAGTTTTAGGGGTTCTTTGCACAGCATGCAAAGTTTAAATCCCGAGTGAAATGATATCCCCCGGTAAGGGACTAAACAAGGAAAGGGGGTGGGAGATGAGGTCAGTACCAAGGTCAATATTCGGGATACCAGCAAGGGAAAGCCTGCAGCAAATCAAAGCAAGGGAAAACAAACACATTTATTTTAGTCTTTCTAACAGGGGAGTTACAACACACTCCTTGTGTGTCAAATAATTTTGTTTTGTGTATTTAGATTAGGACCCTAAACATTTAGGGCAACTTTTATTAAAATTAGTTAAAAGCCTAATTCACTTAAATGGGAACATCATCAAGACTTTAATTTGTTTGGAAGCTGTTACATCTTTATTATCGACAACTTAAGCTCACGGAACCCATTTTCAGTCTCTCTGAAGCTGCACTGATTGTTTTTGTTTTCTTACAGCTGCTCACTCCAGAGGCACCAAATAGCAACGTATCAGCTTTTTATAAATGTTTTCTAATTATTATTGTTACCCATAAATGTGTTTCCCATTGCAGTGTATAAATAGCAAACTGATTATTTACAGCACTTGCTCCTGCTGAGCACTAGTTTATCTGTCAGAGAGGTGAGACAAATAACTGGGCTATAATTTATAATAATAAAACCTACACATCATTTTTCATTTTCTAGGGAAAAATCTACAGTTTCTGCACATCTACCTACAGGACTCCCGTTTCCCTTGAAGGAAAGGTTCCATTCCCAGCACAATGAAAGAGATCCTAATGATAAATGGTATTTTAAAATAGAGTAGATTCACTGAAAGTCACATGCAAAGCATTGTTCTGTTTTTGTAACACTGGGAAAGCGGGGATGCATATTTTCATAACATTTCACAACGGGGGAGATAGTGTTCAGTTTACTGGACCTAAGGTGACAGAAAATAATAGGGACATTACCTCAGCTAATGTAAATCAGATTGGCTCAGAGGTCAATGAAATTACACCTCTATCCTCTCTTTGTGGATCCTGTCAAGTAATCTGCATTTTTCTTGCCATGTTCAGGATGGTGTGATGAGCAGCTGTGCTTTATGATGGACAATACAAAATGACATTGGAGATCAGGCACTACAACAGGCAATGTGAATGAGAGATCTCTTGTGCTTTCTGTTTAAGAGATGAGCATAACAGAGCATTTCAGTGAACAGTATAGTTTTCTGTAACTGATTCACAGATCTGAATTGTATAGCAGCAACATGTCAGATTCAAGAGGGATCTCTTCTGGTAAACACAGTAGCGAGAGAGAACGAGTACTCCTCGCTATAGGATATAGGATTAGTTACTGCAACATGTTATATACCCAACGACTCATTTCTAGAAAGTGGACAGTTATCATGAAAGGCCTTTACACATTGTTCTATAGTGTCATTAAGTATTCTTGGCTGATATTCTTTCTCTCTCTGTTTTTCTTCTCCTTTTCATTTTTTCCCTGCTGAGACATGCTGAGATTTGGTTTAGAATGCATTGTTCCTCCTCGGTCACGCATGCACAGCATGCACAAGCAGAAAGATTATGACCAAAAGGAAAGCACCCTGAAATGTTTATGATAACAATTCAACAAGCAAAATCTATACAGATGTGACAATTTTGTGCATTTTCTCTGCCCCCTCTCCCCATCCATCACAACAGATAGAAAACCAAAACATTTCCTGTCTTCCGGCAAAAGTTATTTAATTTTAGATTTTAAAACCAATCTGAGAAAACAGAACAATGTCAATAGCTAGTCAAGGTCAACCCTGTGCTCTGTGATGGAGCTCAGCTGTAGCCTTGCTTGATTACAGAGGCAGTTGGGTGCAGCAACAGGGGTTTATAGGACCTTGCTGAACAAACAACAGAGTAGTGATGCCACTCGGCCCGTATAGTCAATTATCAATTCCTTTAAAGTGTTGCTAATTTAGGAAGCTTCATTACTGCATTTTAACTGTATTTATCTGATCAACATAAGCAGAGGGTTCCCCAAATTTTTCCTTGCCTTTTTAAACATAAAATCTTTACTAATGGCTTTTAGAATAAAAATCCTACTTTTCACCTTGACATGCAGTGCAAACTAGCGAGGATGTATTCTGAATAGTTAATTACTGCTGCTCTAAATTTTATGGGTGAAGGTAGCATTGCTGAATGAACAAATAGTCTTGCTATACCAACACAACACATGAACATTCTTTGAAATGTCTGGATTTATAAAAGCAATAGCTACTGCTGAGTAACAGAAAGTAATTTCCATAGTATTGTAGTACTCTCCTCTGCCAGTCTCTGATCACTACAAGCTGGGACATCATCCGTGAGGAAGTACAGCTGTACACCTGCCCTGTTGTAACACTGCTCCCTGCTGACATCTGGTATTGCCCTCTATTGGAGATGTGATGTGAGGCTTGATAAACCTTTAAACTAGCTCATTACAGTTGGTATTCTCCTCACTCTCTCTGCACATAAGAAGCTTGAGTTATCAAGTTAGAGAAGGACACAATAAACACTAAACAAGCAAGCTATCCCACCCATTCTGTGCACACATTCTTAAGCACCTGTCAAATCTGAGCATTGATTCCCACTAAATTGTAAGTGAAAAATTAGTGCGGACAAAACTTCCTCAGGAAGACTGTTCTAATATCCCCACGAAGATGAACATTAGTTTCAGTTGTGTTATTTCATGTTTTCAAGAAAAGCACATAGTTTTTTAACATGAGTTCAAACCTTTAAAGCTGCAATTGGCAACCAAACAACCCAGGCTGGAGATCAGAAATGCTATGGACAGACTGTCATCAGTAAACTGGGCAAATCTGCTCTGTACATGTAGGCACAAATAATTAAATTGGGAGACAGACAATCTTTTTTGGTCCCTATACTTTATTCTAAAGACATATTATAAGCCAACTTTGGATAACTTAACTGCCTTTACTAAGCTAACTTATTATTGTTTGAATTAGCATAGTTTCAGTGAAAACTTCAGGACAACTTGGTACTAGATTCAAGTTCCAGCTGCAAAGACCAAATTATTGAGTCCTCACATGAGCTCACAATGCAGAAGGTTTTCGATTTCATATCTGTGCCTAACATAAACTACACGCTTAAATCCCAAACAAGTAAATGTAAATAAAGCTGGATAGACACTTTAGATGAAGTCAGCTTGGTGTGTGTTTGTTTTTTCCACCCCACAAAGGTTTTAGGGTGACGCAGAAGGGTCAAAGAGATCAAACACAGCCATTTTAAATCCAGATTTGGGATCCTGAGTGGATGGGGGTAACTAAAGAAAGAAAAGTTTTGAACAAACCTCATAATAAGCCTTTCAGTTCACTCATAAATTAAACCAAGTTCAGTATAAATTACATTTCAAAGAATTATACTCCCAGCTCTCACAGACCTTCCATGATTTTAAAATGCCCAGTGCCTTATGTAATTTTGAAAATCCAACTCTACAAGGTTAAAAATGTCTTTGTGAGTTAACAGATTCCTCCGAGATGAGGCATTGGTCCCAGACATTTGTCAGTGTCTAGATTGAAACTTCAGCTTCGTTTTGCTGTCCTAACAAAACAGGTTTTTTTCCCCCCTGCCTGTTGGATAAAAGTGAGATATTTTGAACCAACATTTAGCCACTTTTTGCCCTTCTATTTTTTTAATTATAGCTGTGAAAAAAGTTAAATGAGGAAATGTTACCAGAGACAGCACTGCCCGATGCTTTTAGGGAGGCACATTCAAAAGGGTATGGCTTTACCACCTTCCACAGCCACAAGTCACTGGGATACATTATCAAATTTCTTATCAAAATTAGGCCAACTCTGATGGCTTTGGATAAATCCCATTCACCAACCTTTTACTGAATGAATAAAAATCATCATCCCAGAGGTACTGAATCCAATGAAACCTCAGGCCTATGGGCCTTATAGTTTCTTTTCTCAAACTAAAGAAAAAAACTCCACAGAGAAACAGTCCTTTAATGACAGTAGCTTTCTCTCAGCAACATCTCTGACAGTACAATTGTTATTAACTGTAATGAAATACACAGCACACATAATCCCATAAACCTATACAAAATAAAATCAGGGTTTCCCTGTAGCTCTCTTCAGAAAAAAACAGAAGATCCTTACCCAGGACAAGACTTCAAACCTCCATCTTTGCTAGACAGATGGGAGGTCACTGCCATTTTGCCATTACAGTCTATAGAGATCATAAATGCAGAGGGAATTAGCAAAAGCAATTAATCAATATGAAAGTTGATAATTTTTTTTGTTCAGGTTTTAGAAGCTGTCCACACATCATTCCCTCTCCTCTGTTAACTTTACCTTTTTTCACAGTCTAAATTAACTCCTTTATTTCTTTTTTAAAAGTCATAGGGAATTTGTTTATTTGTGATTTTTAGGTGGTGATGCAGCACCATCTCTTCTGCAAGAGGGAATTTGGACAAGGGTGGGCAAGCAGAAGGAACAAATATCCTGTGTACATCCATTTCGAACACCCAAGAGCTGTGAACTGCACCCACACACGGAGAACATCTGCCTGTCAGCACCTCCATCACCAGTGCTGGAACCTTCTGGGTCAGAAATTACAGTCATGCCTCACTTCGTGTGTCTCTACCCACAGATCTTCCACAGAAAAGCCCTTTATAAGTAGCCACCCTTTTCATACTTGGGAAACCTAAGGCATGCAGCAAGGATGTGGTTTGCTGATGGTAATGCATCTGGAAAGCAGCAGAGCCAGGAAGGCTGGCCACCACACCCTCACCACATGCAGCCCAGCGAAAAACACTGTTTTACTATTCAGGCACAGTCAGAGAAATAAAGCATGACTAGCAGATGGTAAGAGTGGCACACAACGTGCTGTCTGATTGCATAAGCCCGTGAGAAGTTTGACAGAGCTGCTTGAGCAGCCAGGCTGGGCTAGAGGCAAGTGACAGAGTGTGCCCTGATGTCTGCAAACGGTCCTGGTTTTACCACTGACGTAGCAGCATAAAACATTGTCCTTCTTAATGACCCAGTGGAGCCCACCTAAAAGATATTATCTGAATTAGGGAAGGGAGTTAGCCATGTTTCAAATGTTAGAGTGAACTCTAAAGAGGTATCATAAAAGTTAAAGTCATAGTAGCTCTTACACAATAGATATTGATTGTTCTAATTTCAGGTCTTCCAGAGAGGGCTAATGCTTAACATTTAACCAGGGGAAAATAATATTTTATATCTCATTTACAATTGAATCATTAGAACCAGAAGAGCCTAAATTGCTTTTGCTGAATGTGAAAAATATTCTTCAGCTGTTTTTGAGAAGGATGCCACAGGAAGATGACAGAAATGACCGCGGGTAGGAACCTAGAAGGTTTTGTGGATTTTTTGGTTGTTTTTCACCAAAATTGAATCTTGAAAATAGTATTGCCATCCCATTCCTTGCGTAAAGTAAGCAATTTTTTATACCACATACAGTGCTGTAATCTACGTAAACAGCTGTCAGGGCATTTCTGGAAGAGAGTGATTTTATTCATTTCATAAAACTCCAATCAGAACAACATGTGAGCAACAAAACTACAATATATACAGGCTCAAGCATCAATTTTAGCTTTATGCATCTATTTTGGAGCGTGAAGCTTTGTTTTGGCTTTGCTATCCGCTACCTAAATATCTTCAAAACACTTTCATACTGCCAGCACCCACCAGCAACAGATTAGCTCAGGGCTCTGTCGTACATGGGCAAATTTCTGTCCACTGGGAGATGAGTCCTGCAGCTGCGCTGGCACTAACTACCACAAATATACTGTAAACATCAAGAACAGACAGGTCACAGGGACCAAGACACCTGTCCTGAATTCATAAAACCTACTGTCTAGCCGTGTAGTTTCATGACTTTCAAAGACAATGAGAAGCTAAACATATAATATTTGTGGCCATTCTGTCTGGTGAATCTGCACATTACAGAAGGCTGCAGGGTGTAGAAATCTCATATTTGAGAAATCTCATAGCTTACTATTGCAGGCTGACTCCAAATTGCTGGGTAGGCAGAGGCGGCCGTGGTGGAGGAGCCTTAACCACAGGTGGCAGTTTTCCCTTCTGTTTTCCCCGAAGATTTTCATCATGTCTGCAAAAATCAAGAAATCATTGATTCTCTGGGCACCATGGCTGACAAACTATATATATGAACAGCTAGAGTATTGCTTATGACGCTGATCTCCTGACAATAGTGTATATGCTGCAGTTCTTACAGAACGTGCATTTAATTTAAGCATTAGGGAAAATTTTAAGTCATATTTGTGGTAGAATACTTAAGCAAGACATAGAAGAGCTCTTTTGCTTCAGTCAGTCGAGTACAGTAATAAACATGTCCAAAAAATAGGAACACACTATAATTTAACAGCAAAATTCAAACCTATTTGCTACTCAAAATACAACTCCCCTTTCTTTGGCAACCATGCAATCCAATTTAAAGCCTTAGAGCTGTAACATATTTTCTGTTATTCCATATTTACACAAAAGGTGTGTAAAAACCCACCAGGCATCAATAACAGTCATAATCAAAGCTTCCAGCTCCTTTCATTCAGCAGTGACATAAAATCACTTCCTGTCAGTACATCAAAGCATTTCCATGTACAGGGCTGTGTCAAAAAGACTGTTATTGATACTAATACTGGCACTTGACAATTCCAGCCCTATGCATTTCTTTTTGTTTTCCTCTCCCACCCCCTCTCCAATCCTCCTCACTAACACACCTACACACATGATATAAAAGTAATGGATCTGCTAACAATAGACATATCCATAAAGTTAAAAATCAATCAACACTTTACTGACTGGGAATGCTCTTAGCAAAAGGAAGTCCCTTAATCCGTTATCATATGCGAGCGAAGAGGTCAGGATTTCATTTTTGCCCATGAACATTACATGGTACTCACAAGCAGTAATGACATATAGGTTGGTTTTGTTAACACTTACACAGAAGTTGCAATTATACTATGGAAATGCTCCACAACTGAGATGGAGATGCTACAAATCTGTAAAAAACTATATAGTGTTCTCTTCTCTAAACACCTGACACCCTTCAGCATGTCTTTGATGGCAACGCAGCTTTCAGAATCAAATTCAACCAAATTCAATAACTAAATTAGACTTTTAATCATTGAAGTAATAGGATTAGATTCTGCTTGGAATACAATGAACAGGACACAACTCTATCCAAGAAAAGGTGAAACAACATATTTTAAACTTGCCACGTACTGGATGACTTCTTGAGGAATATTTAGCTGGTCATATTTGAGATGCTCTCTCAGATCACTTAAATAGTTCAGGTAGGTGATTTTTTTCCCAAACTTATGGCTTTAAAAAAAAAAAAATCACAAAGAAGTAAAAAAATCAGCATGGGAGGAACATTTACCAAGGGTTTAGTTTCTATTACAAAAATGTAAGTGCTGATGCAACTCAAAATTAGACTGTAATTGAAGCAGCAGGAGACATAAGATGTATTTCATTTCATATGATCAAACATATACAGTGCATGCCTGAGAGTCTGATTTGAATAAAAATAACTGACTTCCATCTGAATGTTTTGTGATTTACATAGATATGAAAAACACTGCTTTAAAAGCCACTGAAAAACAGCTTTCACACAGCATTAGAAAGCTTACTAAAATAATTGTTAACTTTGGAGAAAATGTTACACAGCCAAAAGAACAACATGTTTGTGTTATTTAGGTATTCCTCCCTGCCAAAAGACAAAATAATGGGGCTGTAGACACAAACTATCAGGTAGTAAGCAACAGGTGAGATTTTCAAAGCTTGGATAGTGTATATACCCTTGAATTGCTGGGCCATCAGCTTTATCTGTTTTTGAAAAAAGGCTGAATAGCTTCCAGGAAACATCTTGAAAAATAAGGTTTTTCTATGAGTTGTACAAAACAGACTTCAAAATTTGAAGCAGCACTATCACTAGTTAGGTCTTGAGTTTCAGCCAGAATACTCTACTTACACGCTGGTGTGTTCAAACAAATTCAGTGACATGTTTATATGCATGGTCTGAAATAATTTTGTATTTTTCCACAACACAAAGCATCTGTCCTGTAACAAAGTGTCAAGCAAAATAATAGGTGTTTATGATAAAAAGTGTACTTTGCTGCAACTTACTGTGACAGTAAAATAGGAGAAAAATTCTCTTGCATTAATGAATTTATCTCTGGATTGTCAAATACACATACACACACTCCCTCTAGTGGGGGATGATACAAATATAAGTCATTTCAGCATTTTAGAAGCTTTTTATTGAAATGAGCTACATTTTGCTAACAGGCAAGCACTTTTGGGACACTGATGGTTATCAGTCTGTGAGTGTACAACTTCAGAGCTCTTTGGTGTGTCTTTTATCCAAAACAGCCTGTGGTTTCAGCATCTTACCTCAGCTACATACTAGCACAAAATTCTCTGTAATTAATCACTCCTTTTTAAGTCAAAAACATTTGACTTAGCACATTACCTTCTTGCTCATTTCTTTTGGGACTGGAAAGGAGATCAATCAACTTCTGGAGCCTGAGAAATTTCAAGTATTTGCATTTTCATAAATATGTTCAAATGCAAGTATGCTAAAATATTTATTACTTTTGTTCTTCACTCTAATGTCAAGTTCTTATTGAACAACGTTGTTCATACAGAAGTACTTAGGCCATGTACTAACAGATACCAAATGTACTAACAGACCTCTAAAAAAAAATAAATACATGTTTCTTGACAGTGAAATTTATTTTACATCTGCAATTTTTATTGGAAACACTATCTAAAAATGAGTCTGGGCTATAATTCAGCAAGGCTAGAAAACAGAATATCCGGAGGATTTTTCTCCCTTCTTTTTGGAACTTTGGTTTAATATTGACATTTAAATAAACGCATGATTTGCTAAGATAAGATTATTCTAAACTGGGAGGAAAAGGTACTGTGAACAAATTTTAAATCATACTATTTTAGTAAATTAACAATGTTAATAAGATTCAGTATTCAATGAGAGTACAATTTAAGCAAATTGTACATGGGCAATTTCACACTTCAGTTTTAAAATTATATCCTTATGTTTTCCTTTACTTGACAAACCCAAACTTGAGTCAACCCAAACCACAAATGCATCTGAGCATTCAGTAATTAAACCATTTTAAGCAGTAAAAGGTTTTCTTCCTACCTTCAACTAATTCCTGCCTTCTGGCTTATGGACCTTTTCAGAATTTACTCACACTTTCACTTATTTTGTCAGTGCCAGTGTACAAATATCTATGTTTCTGTTGGTAGTATATTTTAACAACACAGAGTACAGTGTTATTAAATCAAACTCAAACCAAGTATCCAGGTACACATTGGTAAATTTGAGCACAAACAAGAACAGCCAATCCTGATGAAAGCAAGGTGTTCAGAAGGTCAAGATGATGATGCATCTAAGATGACATACCCTGGTTTGAATTTTCTATGCTAGATATGAAAGCTTAAGCTTATCAGAATCACCCATTTTCACATCCAAAGTAAAAGAGGATTTAAATGCCCATGTGTCACACTGTTCCAAGAAAAAAAGAGTATTCATCTTATTTACCCAGACATAGTAAGATCCCAGCAAAATGTGTATTTGGAACAGGGACCTGTAAACTTTTATTTTGCAAAAATTAGCAGACAGTTATTACTCTAAGTCAAACAGCACAGCTGTTGTCCATCTGTGGCTCCACTGACTGCACTGACACTCAAGACACGTTATTCCTGACAAAAGTTTGAAGTGCAAGGTGGGTTACAAATATATGCAGGGAAAGGCAAGTCCTGGAGACAGTTCTGCTTCCACTCTGTGGTTTGGTCACTGGGTAGACGCAGGAAATAGCTATAAAAGGGAATCTTTCCCCACTCTGCTTCTTGCTCTTAACCACACAATGCCTGGCTTAACTCTTAGGGTCAAGAGATCTGTTGTGGAGGTTTTTCAGCCTAACAGGGCCATATAGTACAACAGACCAAAGCCCACATGCTCTACACAACTGGGCTGTAGGGCATCCACAGATCTGATCTGTTGAGCTCCCTTGCCCCTCTCAACCAACTTCCACTGAAGCTATTCCCAAGGAGCTCTCAGCTGCCTCTGAGAAAGAATTGGTTTCACCTGAGTGTTGTAATGTCCATCAAGAGTTTTTCTGGTTTTAGGTTTTTTCTTCTAGAAACCCCTCCATACCCAATCCTACAGCAAACCAGCAAGAACAAAAAATCCATCCCCATTCCTGAGGTACAATCAGCTACTGTATCTCCTGCTTCTGTCACACTTTTCTCACCATTGGTCTATGTCCTGGATCACTGGCATTTTTTTTACTGCCAGTTAAAATAAAGATCTATAGACAGTCTTGTTTCAAGAACAGCATATTCTGGAATGATTTTTAGCTGTAATAACTTTTTTATTTTCACATGCTTCTTATATGTTCTGATCTGTCTAGAAGTTAAACTTCCCCTTTCTAATTAATTAGCTTTCTGCCAGTCAGAATTGAATCAACTGCAAGTTACAGTAATGGACATTTTTAGTTGATTCATTATAGCTTCTCAAGATAAGCTGTTTTCATCCATCAGCCCTAACAACATTCATAATATAATTTACAAAACGTTATAATTCCTTCGAAAGTGACAGAAGTTCAGGAGCAGACACTAAAAAAGCCCAACCATGCCAGCACTTGCAATATCTGCCCATTGTTGCTGGTTCCTTGCAGATAGTATCAATTTTTTACCATGCAAAGAAAAAGAATGCACCAGTAAAATACATCCACCTTCACCATTATACCCTCTATCTCAAATTCTTGTGAGCACTTCAGCGTTTATCCATTAACTTTGAACACACAATCATTCCTATTCATCATTCCTATTCATCTCAGCACCTAAGATCAGACCAAAGGTTAACCATTTATTATCTGCTTTACCATACCACCTAGAACAGTGACCTCCAGCCACGAACCCAGTTCTATTATGCTCAGTGCTGTCAAACAGGACAAAAAAGTCATTCACGGTACACAGAATAACTATGTTTTAAAGTGATATTTACTTTAACATAGCAGTAAGACTCCTAAGAATTGAGACTCCCTTTTCTTAGAAAGAACTCTACCCTATTATTCATACCCAAGCTTAAGCTCACCTTATCCATTAGTTGAAGACAGTTTAAATGGGTATTGTGCTGTTACCTGACATATTTTACCTCAAGCCTTTTAAAAAGCAACTTATTAGAGAACAAACCATCCTTAAACTGAACAGGAAAATGTGTTGGATAAACTGCCAAGTACCTTATAAGAGGTTTAAAGATATTCCACAGAATTTTTATGAAGTTGGTTGGATGTACAACATAGAGTGCTTTGAGGTTTTTCTTATACCTAGGAATAGAAAATGAAATTGTTAGAAAACATTTGAATATCATAGATGGTAGAGCTGAAGAGCTACAACTGAATGGGAGGTATTATTACAGGCACACTATACAGCATTCTTTTCAAATACATTAAAAAATATCTAATTCAGAAGAAACTGAATGCAAAATGAAAAAAAATCCCCAATTTAAAAAAAAATGGTCAGTTTTGATGATATAATAGTAGGCCAAGATAACACTATTATATTCCTAACCAATGAATGCTACATCATTGATTTAATATCAGGGGGACAGAAGGGAAATTAAACAACTTGAAAAAAAAAACAACTGAGAAGAGAACGAAGAGTCTTTTAAAAATTCTGTGATATAAAAAAATACTTCCCTTCATCTCCCTTTATTTTCTGCTTACTGGAATTTCATGTTGGAGAAAATGTCCAAGTTTTCAGACATAAAATTTACACCTAGTCTTTTATTTTTACCATTACTTTTGTCTCATTTTGCTAGTAATTACTAAAGATGAAGCAAACTGCATGCTGTTTTACATTGGATGGTCAGTTGCCTTTGCATGAAACAAAAAACTTCCTCCATTATAGCATTGCTTGATTCTACAGTGTCATCTCATGATTCATAAACAATCGATTCTAGTAGGCTGAAACTGAAATGTAAACTGGGCTACACAGAAAGACTCTGCTCTTATTCAACATTATTGCAAAATTAAATGAGAAACGCATTATGAAATATTCTGCTTTTATATACGAATTGTTGCTTATTACTTTGCCAAGTTTGTTTCCTAGCAGGGAGCACCCCTCCCAAGTGTTCACCATTCATTGTTAGAAAACAATGTTGTGGAAAAAAACCGATCTTGAACTCCTCAGAAAAACCTTGTAACAGGTTATGGTAAGATGGGAAAAAAGGACTAACTCAGCAACTACAACAGTCTTTCCTCTGGGGTTTCAACTGGGCCCATGCACCTTTGAACAAAAAAGGCGTTGTTTCCACAAAGCCACTATCATACACAAGCAAACAACTATCCCTGTGCAATTGGGACCACTGCGGACAAGAACCCAAAATCAACAATAAAAACTAACGAGCAAAACACTGAAGTTTTCATTTTAAGTTTGTTTTGTACCTTGAAGCAATAGGCATAAGCTGTTGTTTCTGTGGAAGCTTATTGTACTTCATTGTACTTCACTGTTTCCTAGATTACAATTAAATGCCCAAAAGTCTTTCCTTTGACCCCAAAACACACACACAGAAGAAGTCTGAAAGGTGCTATTTTTGCTTTTTTTCTCTGGTTAGTACAGTTGAACATACATGTTTGGGCTGTGAATACTGCTTTGAGCTTCTCGGTGACAGTATGCTAAGAAGTTACAACTGTGAATAAATGATGGGTGTATGATTTTGCCCAGCTACCTGGGCTTCTCTGTTCCTCCTGGGTTCTCCTGTTTCCTGGGTCAGGGTGGGGGAATAGAGAGAACAAATTTTTGGCATAAAGAAGAGTCACATTGTGCACTTGTAGGCATGGCAAAAGGCAACAAAGAATATAGTGTCCTCGTACTGCCCTCTCCCCATACAGCACGCGTAAATTTAGCTTGGAATTCTCCCAGAAGGAAAATAGTATGATACTTTATTTTCAGGAATTGTCAATGCACAGCGAAAACCAATATTGTTGCCTAAATGTCTCACCAAAGACAAAATATAAGAGATCCTTTGCCTTTCCTCTCCGTTACCCAGTCACAGAAAGAGCAGATACACTGCACTAACAACACTCACAAAGCTACTAGCAAAAATAAGCTTTTTTGGTCTGTTGCCAAGTGAAGAGCAATATCTCATGAAAGCAGTTAGAGGCTTGTTGGAGTTTTACAGAACACCACTCACTCACCCTCCCTGCTCCCGGGGATGGGGAATAGAATTAAAGGGGTGAAGGGAAAAGAGACTCATGCATTGAGATAAGAACAATTTAATAACTAAACTACAGCAAAACTGAAAATAATAGTAATTATTATAATAATAGCAATACATACAAATACACAAATGAGTGATACACAGTGATACACTCGCACCCTCAGGAAAGAGCTATTTGTGTATATTTTTGCTTTTAGTCATGTTGCCCTCTTGAGGCCAACTTACAAACAAGTAACACATTTGCAAACAAGTAAATTGATTTCAATAGGAACTTTTATCTTTGCTGGTAAGTGTGCACTTTCAGAGAATAAACATCAAAACTTTTGTTTCCACACTATTTATCCAGGAGCTTTGGCCTCAGCTACATCCTACCCAACTGAAACATGAAGTCATGAGCTGCAGCCATTGTTACTCCAAAGGTCAGGTTTATACAGGCACAGCAGTCCCTCTGGGGCTTTACATATAACAACCAAAGAATGCTGCAAGGCATGTGAGAAACGTACTGTTAAGAACTAATCTTTCCTTTTTTTGTATACGACCTAGCCTTGGGATGATCAAAGGTTCAAACACAACTGTGAGATAATTGAGAAGGATGTCACATAAGGTGTCACAGGTATCTTGCTAAATAGTGCATAGAAAAGGCAAAGCCTCTTGGTTTTCTTCCCAATTATTTTTTTATACCTTTGGATAACCACTCCAGCACCCAGGCCATTACTTAGTACTGCACAGAAGATACTTACAAGAGAACCAACACCACTGATATCATTACAAAAATTTGCAATGGCAAAATTAAGTCAGTTAGCTGTGGGCAGATCAGGAAAGATATGCTTCCTTCATGGAACTTATTTACACATATTACACAACTGACAGTGCAAACTAAATATTTTGGAGACATACTTCCTGTCAAATTCTTTGTAGGCTGTTTGTAACCATTTCAGAGATGGTTTATTCATACTCTTCAGGCCATAGTGAAAGTAGACAACTGTGTAATCGTTCTCTACATACTGGTCCAGAGTATATTTTAAGTACCTGAGCAGAAAGATAACATTTTAGTTTTAAGACAGTTTACTGGATGAGATTCTTAAAGCAGTAACTGAGAAACAAAAAATGCTATTTTTGCACAGAACGCTAGTGAATGCAAATTCACATTTGCTTCCATGTATTTATCTAACAAGTTCATCTTCCTCTAGTGGCAGTGTTGCCAATAACTCCACATCACTGCAAAGCCTGAAATTTGAAAGAACGTATTTAGTTACAAAAAATATGGTGGTCATGAATCACTATAAGATGAAGACACTATGGGACTGCGTTTTCCAAGAATTTTTTTGAATGATGCATCTTCACAGAATCATAGAATGGTTTGGGTTGGAAGGGACCTTAAAGATCATCGAGTTCCAACCCCCCTGCCATGGGCAGGGACACCTTCCACTAGATCAGGCTGTTCAAAGCCTCAACCATTTTGCTTTCTTCTGATCTTTGTAAACTCCTTCCTTTTAGCCAAGCAAACAACGTCATTTTGAATTTTCAAAATAATAAAGAATAAATCTTGGGTTTTGAGCTCAATTTAAAACTTTTTAAATTCTTGAAAAATCCATTAGCCTTACTTATGGCCAATTACAAGACTGTAAACTGTCTTCTTGAATAGATTTTCCTTGTCCTTGTTTGCATTGTGTGGACTACATTCATAGATCATTTCCATGAAAACTAATTTAAAGAACTACACTACTTATCCCTTCTTGAAATAATACTGCATGTTTTATAAGCAGACTTCTATGTGTTCATTCTTTTATAGTATAGTTTAAGATGCTTTTCTCTTCCCTTTCTCCTACAATTGAGAACACTGTATGGCCTATTACACAGCTCAATGATTCAAATAACACAATGATGGAGAAGTACAATCTGGCCTCATCTCTTGCTGTGTCAGATTTCAACTTTCTCATGTCATTCTCAATGCTATCTTATTATTCTGCTACAGAGTCCCAGCTACTTCTCTTAATTGTATGTAAGCAATTTTCATTGAATAGAGTAGATAGTTCCATGTGCCATTCATTAGGTTGTGGATATCTCCAAGTATCAAGGCCACTCTGACAATCCACTTACACATGGAAAAGCACGTCGCTTCAGTGTTACACTGCACTCCCATAGGCTCATTTATCTGATTATTCCCTCAGCATACTGTAAATCTTATACTGCAGATATCCCGGGACAAGGACTCCCCTGCAATTAATATAACGCAGTTTTGATCCCTGACTTAAGTATTAATGGTATTTTAATGGAATAAATAGTAGTAACTGTTGTTCAAGACTTTCTAAAAAGAGTTTGGAACTAAAATATATCTAAACAGATATTCTTACATACAGAGTGCCTCATGTTTTATTTTACAGCATGTAAATTCCTTGGCAGATTGTATCCAGGAAGTCTGTACTTTAAAAATAATGGAGACAGTTTCGTGGACATAAAATAACCAGTATTTTTGTAGTGTTGATTACCTGTTCCAAGGCTGTAACAGAACTGCAGGAACATTACAAAAGCTTTACCAAATCAATTCTTTAAGTGATTTTACCACAAAAACCCTACCAAACTGGGCCTACTCTGCAGTTTTTCCTCAAAACTCAACATTTGGGTCTAACTACTCAAAAGCAGATAACTTGATAGTTAATATTGACAGCTTCACATTCAGACACCTACCTTCAGTTCTCTCTTAGCACCGACTTTCCAAGTAAATTGGATGTGGGCTCAGATATAGGAAAATATGTAAGTGTCCAAGTCCAGAATAGTTTGAGGGCTGTAAATCCTAGTTCCATCAAAGTGCCTCCTTGCAGAACTGATGCCTCCTTGCAGAACTGAGGAAGGGTTCTTAGAGCTGGTAACAACGTGGTTTGTCACGGTCCTTTCTTATGTATTTCCTATTAATCACTGCAGGTAGCTCCTCTAGGTGAGGAGCTGACCGGTGTGGCTCTTCCTCCTAGATGCTAACACTCCCTCTATGCTACAGAGAAAGCTTTGGCTTAAGGCTGTGGAAATACCCTAGCTGTGAAGAGCATAAAAATGAAGCAATATGGTCTCAAACACATCTCTTAAGTAAACTGTCTTTTAATCCCTCTCCGTTTCTGAAAAGTTGAGGTAACAGCACTTTGGTCCTTTCCAATGGTTCTGGGTACTCATGGCTGAAAGGTGCTCAAACATTTTGGCAATGGAAGAGAAGCAGAACTCCAAATAGGTTTGAAATGCTTAATAAGGACAGGACTCGCACAGCAGAACTGATCTCCTTGTAGTGACAAGCTACAAGGCAGAAACGTGTCCTGGTACCTTGCTGCAGCAAGTTTATGAGGAAGAATGTTGTAATTTTACATATTTACAACATCTTTTAGCACAAAAACCCAACTATTACAAAGACACATATAAAAATGTTAAGCATAATAGACTGTACATAATGCAGATCTTTTTATGAAAAAGGAAAACCACTAAGATGTAAATAACTAAACAATGCTCTTGCTGAGTGATTTAGGAGATAAAGTATAGCAAATTAAAGGCAAACACTGCTAATAATGAGAACATATGTACATAGCACTAAAATACCAGAATTTCTCTTTCATCGGTCTCATCATAAATTCAATTTTTTAAATACGATCAGAATTTGTTAATAAAATCAAGTCAACAAGTTAATTTCAGTACACAGTAAATTATGTCTTCTAGTCAAGATTCCAGGTGAAGTAACTCTGGCAGTTTCATCCACATCTCACTCACTTAATATCAACACTAGTAGGTCTTACATCCCTTTTTCACTTCACTCCTTGCCTCTCGTTTCTCCTACCTGAAAGCTCATTCACCTGGAAACAAGCTAATAGAAGTTCACATACAAAATATAAAGTAGTCTAGCAGAAAACTGAGAGAAACTTACTCCAGCAGTCTGGTGTGATTGAGCTGATGGGAGGGGGGCATACGGCAGCAACTGAAGGTAATCACCTTCCTACCAGAATCGTCATCACCTAGTGAACAAAACAGTAAAGAAAATGCTCATTTATTTATGCAATGGGACCCCAGTGATCTGAAGTAATGGTTTGTATCTTCTGATATTTGGCGCTACCTCTGTCTCCCATCATTACTCAAAACATACTGCAAAACTTCACTGTCAAATCACACGTTGCCTGCAGAAAGCATTTCAGCCACTGCTGCAGTGAAATGAAGCAGCTGCTGGGCAAATGAGGAAGCTGAGCTGAGAAAATAATATTCAAAGTTGGTGGTGCTCAGCTCCTGACAGGGAACAATTAAGACCTTCTGCAGTATTCAGCTGTGGAAGGAAACAGGCCTGCTTTCCCTAGCCATCTTGGACCTTTTCTCAAACTCTTCACGCTTTGTTTCTGGAATTTATCAGAATACTACTCTTCCTACAAGCACTTTGGGCGTCTGCTTTGTCACACATGTAAGTTTTTTTTTTTTTTTAACCAACTTAAGCTTTCTTAGATACTCTGTTCCAGAAGCACTGCTACATTCAAGATCACATTTAAAACACAACAAGGAAAGTATACTTCTCATAACCTGAAGATCCCCAAGGGTCCATCCCTCAGTTCCTCTGACAATGCATGTATTGCTGCACATGAGTTCATTTACTCTTTGACTCATGATGGCTTCACCCACACTGTCTGTACAGACAAGGTTGGTGTTCATGCCATGCCCACCCCACACCCAAGCTGCGCTATCTGGAAAGCCAGATGTGGAGTTTAAGTCATGCTCATACTGAAGGTAACTTGGCACTGAAGACTGTGAGGTGTTAAGATTTTAACATACATCTACATGAAAGATACCATTCCTTTTAAAGGAATACAGAAACATCCCAGAAAATGTTTAGACTGAATTCATATTTGAGACATTCTTGGTCTAATGTCAATGTTCAAGCTAGATGATATTTAATACTTGGTTCTATTGCTGCTAAAGCATCAAAGTTTGGCTTTGATACCGGTAGGAGTACAATAAAGAACTGGGGGTTTTTTTAGATACTCTTTATAATTCTGTTGTTCTTTCAGCCTTAATTAAGTAGCTGTAATGAATAAAATAAAAGAAGTAAAATGAGAGGAGCTAAATCCATGACGGAGTCACTTAATGAATAAATAAAGTCATATGAGCATTTCTATGAAAACTGGGTAGAACAGCTTCAGACCACTTCTTAAGCTGTTCTAATTTGTATCACTGATGTTGGTTCAAATTACTTTGAACAATACAGATCACTTCCCAGCTTTGCAAACACATTTTCCATGAAAACACACCACTGATAATAATATGGTTTCCTTCATTCAACTCAGGAGGAGGTGGCTGACCTCACCTGACAGATTCCACGCTAAGAAAACAAATCCTATATTTGCTTTGTCCAGTTCCTACCTAGTTGTGCTCAAAAGAGGTCATGATGGGACAGCTTCTGTTTAAACCCATTCCCTTTTACGTGCAGAATGAGAAGAGGGAGGGAAGAGGTGAGATTAACAATGACTTTTCACATATGAACATGGACTGTGAGACATTTCCTGCATTATCAGTTCCAAGCCTGTGTTTTCCACCAGGAACTGCACCACATAATCCTTCCATCTATTTGTTGGGCTCTATCTTAAAAAACAGTTGTTTTTTTCTATTTCTTGCTCCTCCTGCTCACTGTTTTAAAAACTAGTAACCTGCTTCCTCAATTCCAGTCTAAAAGTCACAGCAAATTTGTAGAAATTTGTTTGTGTGACAAAAGCATCACTCAGATGAAGTAGGGCTTCTCCTTCAGTACTATTTACCACTCCAAAGGACTCAAGACAATAATCATATCCCCTCCCAGCCTGTGTTTTACTGCTTGTAAACAAGGTAGATCTTGTACCTCTTCCCTGACCGAGCTATTCTCTTACCCTGCTTCAATTGAACACATCTTTCCTAAACACAGGTGACAAGAGTTAGATACTCAATTGCAGACGAATATCACATACAGGACTTAAAAAGATTTTCTAATAATATCAACATAATTATCTTTACTGAAAACCAAGATGACAGTTTGACAGCTGTAGCTGGATTATCTCTGATGGCCATCCCACTCTTATTTCACAAAAGATCACTTCTCTCTTTATTTATACAAGCAAAGAACCTTTTGCTGTTTACTTTAACAACCTCTAAAGATCTAACTTGCCTTGAATTTTGGTAATTATCACTTTAGTCCTATTGTTCTGGCTTCTAAAACATAGTTTTGTCTGCTGGCTGGTTCTTCCTTCCTGTTCTTTTTTGGTTGACTGCTTATTTTTATTATCTTCCTCAGAGGTGCTTTTCATCCCACAAGGCCTGATGTCCCTTCCCACATTAAAAATAAATTCTGACTTCTGGGTTAAATAAGGTGCTTGAGCACCACTAAAAGAAGAATATGCATAACAGCACAATTATATGTACTTAGGTATGTCTGCATATTTTTCTTAAACAGACCATAATTTATTTCCTGAAGTTATTTTTAAGTGTCTTACTTGATATTCTCAGAGTACTTATAAAGGCATTATAACGTGATATGCATTAACATGAATGATGTGCTAAAATTAAATTAAAACATTAATAAAAGATTGTTCTCTAAATCATGACGTGTTTGTGAAAAAAATGCTGTTACAATGCACTGTAGAATATTTTATTTGTTAGAGACAATCATTTTTATGAGCAAAATAGATCTAAGAAAGGTTTCCAGTTAAATCACTAAATGAATCACTAATCGTTACTGTTGGTCACATTTGACTGCTTAAATTAAAAGCCAGAAAAAATAACCAGCTTTATAAAAGACTGCAAACAGACACACTTAGAACATAAACAAACATAACTGCCCAGTTTCAATAACGGGAAAACTGAGGCAAAGAAACTTTCTCAAAATTACCAGCATAGCAGAGCACCTTGTTCTCCCACCCCACGGTGCCATAACAAGCAACAAGAGCCAACCAGAAAAGGTGACTGAGAACCTCAACTCCATTAAAAATGAAGTAAAGCAGTGCCAGCTTCTCATCAGTCATGACAGTTAACGAAAGGGTTAATGAGAGGCTGTCCTTTCTTCACAGGTATCAATAATGTTTTGAACAACATCAAATTTTAACATCACACATAAAGCGCTGATCAAAACAGAAGCAGGCTTCTCTTGCCCTCCACCAGAAGGGCTGTGACTGAGCACCCTGGGAAACACCCATCATATTTACTAGAGCATTTGCTTCCTAGTCAGGCACACTTTGAATCCCATGACCTTGAGGATAGTATTTTTACCCAAACATGTGAAAGTGCAATTTAAAGGGTAAAGTGGGAAGGGCAGTTATCTGCACATTCAGCAAAGAGGGTAAATTCAGGTATGGAGATTTTAAGTCAGAACAAAGTATATTTTTATCCCACAAAACCCATATTTCCCTACTACTTGGACTTAAACAAGTTAGAACTGAAAGATGTCTCGTTTTCCACAAGGGACAAAGCAAAAAAGAAGTGCAATATCAGCTTTGTTCCTTCACGTTTCACTTTCAGGTCGAAAATGTAGTTTTGTATTAACCTACTTTATTTCATAGGCTAATGTCACCAAACACATGAAAGCTGATAATTTGTTCTGCCCTCCCTGGGAAACATGCTGCTCCCCTCACCTTTCTGCATGGGTTTGGAGCTCCCGATATTCAGGAGGCATTCCCAAAGACTGAGTGCCTTAACTTCTTGGGCACTCACACCCATCTAGGCACCTACCTACACCTTTTAAAAGTCCCTGGCTCAGATTCTGCCCTCATGCACAAAAAGGTCTGACAGGCTTCTCTTGCCCACGGGTAGGGAGGCTCCTGCCTTTGGATCAGGCACTTGCTATCGTGGATTCTCAGCTGTGCTGGCCGCTGAGCCACTCCTGGGCGCACAGCACAGCAATGCCAGCCTCCTCCTCTGTGCTCGGTGAGTAAAGAGGGGTGTGTAGAGCACGCTGTCCAGAATGAGATTTATGCACATTCAAATACAAGCTATCTCCTGGGGTTTTATTTGTCCGGATTTCACTGAAACAGACGTGAATCACTTTTGATATCAAACTTTGCTTGCAGAAAAAAAAAAGCTACAGTAAGACACAGGGAAGGGCAAGTCGGAATGGGGATTGTTCTAGTTTTAATTAAGAATTTGGATGGCATAGCACTTACTAAATGCTTCTTGAAAATGAAAAGTTTTTTTCTAATGATACAGCTCATTCCAGTTTGCAAATGAGATCTTACAAGTTCTGTAATTTTAGCTTGACTTCTTAAGAGCTTTTGTTCTGGTGATACTAAACACTATTATTTTATAAGTGAAAAGTGAGACATCATTTTGCTTTGCTGAAGCTATCACACTACAGCAAAGCAAGATCCTAAAGTCAATGGAAGTTTTGCCATTGGTTTCAACTGGAGTAGAACAGGGTCAAAATCCAGGGGAATTGCCACACCAGTGAAAACACTTGCTCACATATTTGTTTCTTTAATAGAGAAAGTGACCCTAAACCTCAATTACACTATGTTAAATGGCAAGACAAACTGTGCTTTCAAGCCTCCTTCTACCCTCTACAACTCAGGAAAATACAAAGTTGCAAAAAACCATTACGAAACATGAACATTATGTGTTTTGCCTAGGCCGAGTAATGGACAGTAAAAACACCCACAACTAATCCACTATGGGTTCCTGCCCATCCATAATGGCAGACTTCTTAGTCAGTTAAGAAATACACAGCCCAGATAACGCAGACAATTATTAACATTAGCAGGAGAAGCTTATAACTTTAGATGGAGAGATCTGAGTCCTCTTTCTCCTGGCATTGATCACCTCAGTTGATCATATGAAAATATATTACAACAGATACTACAGCCAGATTAAAGATTAAGTATTAAAATATCCATGGTAATGTTTAACCTTTAGGACAGAGACTAGATCCACCAACACGGAGAACGACACCAACTCTAAAGTCCAAGAGTCAACTCATTTTGATTCACTAAGTTCCCTTTTAAAATTAATGCCTCTGGATTCTACTTGTGTCCACCTGTTTATTTAGAAATCAACTTTCTGTGAGAGGATTGCACCTGTACTGCACCTGGCTAATTCTGGAAAGTGCTAATAAAATGGCAATTAAAATCAAGTACATGGTCAGGTGTCTTTCTAAATGGGAATGACTGCAAGTCAGGAGATTCCTACATCAGGAACCTTGTTCATCCCCTCAGAAAGCAAAGACTGCCCATCAACGATTCCTCCATAAGCAGTTTTTCTTTTACATTTTGTCTAGGAAAAATACTTTGCCATAGCACATGTTCTTCAGATCAGTTGAAAGCAAAGGGACAGCTTACTTTTTGATGTAGTTAATTATTTACATTTCACCTGTGCTCCTCGAAGTATGTAAAATAAGCTGAAATAAGGGTGACCTAAAGCCATTTCTGAAGCTAACCTAATGTCAGTACAGTTCTATCTGCCTGACTCTCTGGACTAGAACAACGCTCTAGTCTTAAAAGAGGCACTGAAAATAAAAAATGCTTCTAGTGATGCAAAACTAATTATTTTGATAATGCACAGAAAGCATAAAAGAAAATTTAAGGAAAGCAAAGAAACAGTAGAATAGGCAAACAGAAAGGGAATGTAATTTACATTTACTTGGCAAAGAGGAAATAGTGCTGGGCTTTTCTTTTTAATAAGATATATTCGGGTGTAGAATGACTTGTGGTATATTGTCAGGATACCTAAACCTACAATTGAGTTCACAGTCACATTTGAATTTGGCACTTTGAGCCGTCATTTATTTTAGCAAGCCCGTTGCTCTACTAAATTATGTTTAAAGCAGACATGTTATATTTTCTCAGATTCAGCATGAAAGCACGTCCATATATTTTGATAAAATTAACTCAGCTTTGTCTTTAAAAATGACGCTGTAATTTACAGTCTGATGTTGAAAGTGAGGAATGCAGTAAATAAGGATTTATTTACTTTCACATTCTGAGAATAAAATAGCTGGAGAAAGAAGCAAGAGGAAAATTGGTGCAGAATTTGGAAAATCCAGGTTCAATTCCTGCCTAAAGGATTTGAACCCATGTTTCTATGACTCAGGCAAGTTCCCTCTTCACTCGAGCAGGAAATACTTTTCATTGATATCAACCTTTATTTTGGAGCTCCTCTCATAGAAAGAAGAAAGAGAAAAACATGACAACATACAAATGGTTAGGACACACTTTGTAAAGTGAAAAGCCCACATTAAAATCTGCTCTTGTGCTGCAAATCGGTTATGAATCAAAGCCTTCAACTTACTTCTCGAAAAGTGCCCAAGTCTTAGGTCTCTCCAGTTGATTTGTTGTTTTCCCCAAAAGGGTACTTACGAAATAATGTCAGAGATACTGATTTCAGGAATATCCTTTTCAAATAAAAATTGAACAAAGTAAACCCTTTAAGAAAAAAGTAATCTTTAAACCCAGTTATTTCCTGTGGCACTGCAATGCACAGACCACAGATCTGCTCCTGAAGGTATTGCAAAAAGTAGCAAAACTGTCACTGGGATGGATTGAAAATTACTAGGACTTGTGCCTTAGGCTTATTAGGTAATTCACTTTAGTTTCTCCTTACATGTTACAAAAACTAAATTACAACTTTACCTTTCACAGTCTGATGTACACAACACTATTATAATCAGTTTCTAATGCAGTGGTTCAAAACCAGAAAGGGGCATGAAATCAACTGGATCTTGAAGCAAAACATGGACAGCCTCTACAAAGACCCAGGCTGGATACCCAAAATCTTTAAATATAACTAGAAAAGCAAGAAAAGCCTAAGAAGGGAAATATATATTTAAAACAACAATGGACTTTATTCCATTAAAAAGTTTTGTCTAACACATAAAAGGATGTCGCTGATAGTTAATGAAAACACAAGCATCAGAGACAGAGTCCTACTAAATGAGCACATATTCAAAAAAAAGGTACTGCAAAAAGTTGTCAGCAACTATAGAAAATAAGGAAGCTTCATGCATCATATATGCTTTTATGTCCCTTCCTTTTTTCCACAAAGAAAATAATCTTGAGCTTCTTTTTAGGCAAAAGACTGAAATTTCTCCTTCAAAATAGAAATAAAAAGAGCTAGCACTGCAGCACTGTGCCATTTACACATGTGTAGTCAGCTGCACATTAGTATTAGTGACATAAATCAGTCTGTAATTAATAAACAACTATTCAAGTGTACATAATTTTTATAATGTCCTCTATTCTTATTTAATTAATTGTATTTTCACACTGTATGAATACAACTCAAAAAAATCTTTCCGTATAGTCAAAGCTATTGTTATGGAAAGCAGGTATAAGTCATTTCAATTTGTGAGAAGTAAGAAGGAAGTTTAGCTTTTTTTTTTTTTTTTAAATTAACTGTTGGAAACTAGATCACTGTGAGGGATGGCTAAACTACTGCAAATATTTTTACCTAAATTCTTTCTTTTTCTTCAATAATTTCAAACAATATATCTCATTGTCTTTCAGTCACTGAATTAAAACTGAAGGAACAGCTTTCAGAATTGCTCTAAAACAGTCATTTCAAACACGGAAATTACACTTCATTTTATTCAAAGAGATTATTAAAACTATTATAAACTAAGTCCAATTCATTTTAAAATTATTTGTTTCAAAAGGAACTGGTCTTTTCCAAGATGGGAAGGAGACCTGAGGAGCTCGTCCTTTCCTCACTTGAATCTAAATCCAGAAAAAATTAAATCTGACTCCACACCAGTTAACACTGGGGATGGAGGGGTCTCTTTTTGCGGAGGTGAGACATGTCTTCAGACCATATTTCACCTTCCCGGTGTTCTGCATTCATACACCCACCTCTGTGTTCTCCTCTTACATCCCACGGTCAGAGCTGCTTTAGGGGTGCAGACTGCCTTCTGAAGCACAGCTCCTGGCTTGTGCTTCGCATTTAAATTCTCCAGTAGACTTGCAAAACCCCATCATATATTTCTGACTGAAATGACAGCTGAAGTCACTCTTTTCTAAGCTTAAACAATGGCTAGGGGATTTCCCTACAAAGGACCAAAATACTAAGGACAAAACCAGCTCAGATAATACCATCATTTCAGCCAAGATTCCTCTTGTCGATAGCTCCATTTGCTCCAGTGAATTTAAACCAGGAGTATACCTAATGTTTAGACTTTATTCCAAGCAAACACTGATACAGAGCAGTTCCAAGATGAAACTATGGAAGCTACTGGTAGGTCTCTTTAAAAACTACAGTGGTTTTCACTCCAGACTATACTGAAGCACATTTCCATTCTCTAATACAGGAATAAGATGAAGGAATAGGCATAAGATGAAGCCAGGTGGGACTGCTCTGTTAGAGGCAGGCTGGTTATCACCCAGTCTCCACCACATGTTCTCCTTTTCACCAGCAGTAAAAGCATGAATTTTTAAGAGTACCTGTTCCAGTATTTTTTCATCTTCTCATTCCAAAATTTCCTTATTTTTTGAGTTCTCCCATAATTTTACATATTTTGATTCAAATTACTATCTGTCTGAGACTATGGAACTTACAGTTTTTGTTTGCCTCTGAGTAAGTAAACTTTTACATATTCACTTTTTTAAAGTAACAGGGAATGTCTTATGGGTCAATCAAGCAGAACCTACTAAGATTGCCAACTTGCCCCTTTCTCTCCCCAGTATGGAGGGATGGAGAGGAGGAGCTTTGTCTAAGCACAGACTCAGTGGTTTCACAGCTCATCCTCTGGCAGCTCTGCCCAGAGCTGCAAAAATCACTATGATTCCACCAAGGAAAAAAAAACACACAAGGATCTTTTAGAATTAACACCAGCTAAAACAGACAAACACGAAGTGCTTATGGCTCCCAGGGCAGCTTTGTGTGAATGAAAAATGACGAGCAACAACAAACATTTACTAAATAGTCGTGCATGATTACAGTAGAAGCAGTAAATAGGTGGCCCATCACAATTGGATGTTGAGTATACTAACGGGAGAAAAAAAGTCTTGAAGTTCTCTTTTGAAGCATTATCATGCAACACTGCCTAATACAGCAGATGGAAAAAGTTGTTAGGTAGACCGTTATAGTGACTCTGGTGTCTCCAATGTGTCTGTTAACACATCTATTTCACACTTTGTCAGTTTGATTTCAATGGTTTCATTAATAACTTTTATATCTTAGTATTTTCCCCATCCCAAAACTGGTGCTGGAGTGAGAAATATCCTAGTAGGTTAGCATATAGTAGCTTTTTGAATCGCAAGAATGTGAATCTGTTATTCCCTTGCTTAGGGATTTGATTCTTATATTGCAGGGTTAGTTTTGAAGATCATAAAATGTAGTTATTGTCCTGTGTATAATAACTAGCTTCAAGAATAGAAGTTACCATGGGTAAAATTCTCCTCCCCTTACAGTCAAATTACCACGGATTTCACTACTCTGGTCTATTACACCTCACTAGAGGACAGGTTTTGTTAAAGTTCATATTCACCTGGCTGACATTCTGTTTATGGCTCAAATCCAGAAAGGTATAACCTGAGTTCATAATTTTCCTGAAAAATCATAGTCTAGGCTCACCAAATATGAAGTACAAAAACTGTGCAGAATACAGCGCAATCTTAGACTTCATTAGTATGAACAGTGTTAAATACTGCTATTTGTTTCTTATTGTATACATTTATTTAGTTCAGGGTTGTGATAATTAATGCTATTTTAACAAGCACATTGATGACAAAAATAAGCCAAAAGGAAAAAAATATGCAATGCATACTTTAAGGAGGTACTTTTATATCATAAATGTACCTGCATGTCTTATATATTGCCAGAATATTTAAAAAATAAATAACAACAAACAGTGAATGATCCAATATTCAAATATGCCATGTACCCATAGCTTCTCCCCATGTCACAACAGAAAGCCAGGTGATAAATGCAGTTAACATTTACGTCAACAGTCTCCTCTCTGCCTTTTATTAGTTTTTATACAGTAACCCATATCTCTTCAGTTGCGCAACCTTTCCAGGGCAGACTAGAAAAATTATTACATGTGGCTACACAACAGTTCAGGTTATTCAGAAAACAAAACAGCTTATCACAAATAAAGTACAGATCTGTTACAGCCATGGTTAGGTTTTGGATTACAATACCTTGCTATAGTTATATTTTAAAGCAAGATTAAGCTCAAATACTTGGCTCATAAGTAATCGGTAGAAAAGCACTGAGTTCACATATTCCTATTCAGCTTTCAGTATGAAGGCTGAAAGCATAAAAATTATTCCTATGCATCATCTTGAGGAGTTCAGTAAGAAAAATGTGTTAAGGGTTCAGTAAAGTAAAGCTGTAGTCTTTTTCCAAACATACCTGCTAACTGGATGATGCCATGTCTCGCAACATCGTAGTAGGGGTGATTGATATTTAGCTCAGGATCCTCAAGTGGTGGAGGCATAAATGCTTCTTCCTGTTCTGACTGTGTATCTTCTGCTTCATCTTTCTGCAGTTCTAAAGGAGCAAGCAAGAACGCTTAAGTGTTAATGAACAAAGAAAAACTTTTGCATCTGATACATTATTGAAGGGTTGAATTTTAGCTCAGTTTGACAAAAACACAGGCCTTTGTCACTATTTGTAGCAGTTTCAAATCAGTTTATTGTTCTTTACCCTTTCTCATGTGTAGGAAAAGCAACCCTTTAACACCTCAAAGCTACCTTCTCATCCTCCTTAAGATTAATATCTACTGTGAAGCTCACAAAAATCTTGACAGTGACTGGACAGCTGGCATGCTGTGACCTTGCTATTCACAACTGCTAGAGTTGTCTCATCATTTCCAACACTCCCACAATCTGTTTGCTGCATCCATCTACAGCTTCTTGCCTTTTACTTCAAGGTTGTCGAAATAGGAAAGTCAAAGTTTCCCTATGCTTAAAGTGTGCATTGACAGCTACTCCACATTAACATCCCATGTGAACGCTCTCTGAGAGCAGACTCATTACTTTGCACAAAGCTAGCAAAGTGCAAACAAATCTCCATCTTGCCTCCCCTGAGATCCACTGTTTCCTTGAAATCCTTTAACCTTCTGAAGTTACAATAGGCAAGGCAGCCGAATGTTCATCTAGCATATATTCCAGCCAGAGGCCAAGCAAAGGTGGAAAACTCCATTCAAAAGCACGGCAGGATCAATGAGCATCCCTCCCCCAACTTCACTATGTTCTGGACTGTATCTTCAAGTTAAAATCTACTCTGCACTGAAATTACCCATACAAGGCCAATTCATCTTGTTCCAGTTTTTTCTAGGTTTTTTGGTTTTGGTTTTTTGGTGTGTGGTGTCCCCCCCAAGTTTTTTTTTTTCCCAAACCATTGTAAGGTTCAAAAAGAGCTGATCCTAAGTACATATCCAAATGAACACAGATTCTGGGATAATTACTGTCACAAACGTTTCTCCACTAATCAAATGAGTAGTTTTCTAGAAACTGACTGGAATAACGTTATATTGACACATTAACACCCAAGTGTCTTGGTGCTTTAAGACAAGAAAAGGTACATGTAAAGAGAAAAATTAATGTTCTGATAACCACCCCCTGGACATCAGCCATCTCTTTTAGCATGCAAGATTTAATACAATGAAATTAGCAGTTTTATCTATAACACTATTAGTGCCACTTTAAAAAGTACTTTAAGAATATTTTGCCTTCTGATTATCTGTGTATTCCATATGCCTTGACCACCACACAAGACACATTAGGGCAGAGAGAAAATATTGGTTTCAGCCAGATTTATATGCCAGTAGCTAATAAGTGTTAGAGAAAAACTCTTACTATAGTATTTTGGAATGCTTTCCACTCACAGTTTCCCAGTATCTTTCTATCCTATAAAGAGCCACATGAAAGCTTTATTGTCTCATTTTTATTTTTAACATGATTTGTACCAAAAATGCATTTCACAAGGATGAAAAATGCCACTACTGGCTGAGCTTCTCAAAGACAAAGAGAAGCCAGGAACATGTGTACTACTTTCACATTTCTTTATGTCTGAATTCACATTAAAGCCTCCTCAGAAAATAAATCAGCAGTCCTATAGGAAAAAAAAAAAGATACATCTACATTTAGAAATACATAATTAGAGTCTTCCTCACACATACAAAAAAGTTAGAATTCTTATTATCTTCTCCGAAATGTGTATTTTTCTAGCCTTTTAAAATGTAACATATGTAAAAAGCTACACTAACGTTAACTGGAAAAATATTCTTTCACTTTAAAGAATGTTTTTGTGCCAAGAGCCAGGGGGAATAATATAAACACAATGTACACATTTCACATTTTTTTCCTCTTTTTTATATATTTAAGTCACATTAAAGCTCATAACAAGGAAAACACTATTTTGTTTAGTAGGGTTTTTTTTTCATGTCTGAACACCATAACCACCTAAAGTAACAGGAAGTTGCAAAGGGGAGAGAGAAGAAGAAAGTGCTAGTCTGTGGGGATGTGAAGCAGGAGCTGTGAACCATTTACCAGAATCCACTGAAACTTAACAGGCTTTATTAAAAGTAAAAGGTATATTCAAACTAAACACAACAGGAACAATCAGTATGTTAACTGCAGCCTTTGGTACAGTGAGGCAGAGGCCAACTCCTGCAAAAAATTATTTTGTATTATGCATAAAAACAGACACATTTCCAAAAAGCAGGGGTAAGAATTTGTAAACAAAGTATAGATATCAAGGTATCTGGCTTTGAGATATAGCAAAGAACAAGAGAAGTAAAATAATACACATGCCTATTTGTAATGCAGTTACAGTGACTAAAGAAGTCCCAATATGTACTGAAAAGCTAGTTAATCCTAACATATTAAGATAATTATTTGTATACTCTTTTTCTTTTCCTTTTTTTTTCAACTGTGTGAACAAGTGGACTGAAGCTCAAGAGATGCTTCGTAATAAACACAAATAAAAAGAAGGTTCATTGTTCCAAACTGAGGGAGACCGCAGCTCCATTTTTCCCCTGCAAATGACAGAGGAGTTTATTGCCCTGCTCCATGAGCCATAGCAGAGGTCATCTGTTACTACTCATACTGTTCAGCCCAGGCTAGGAGACCACGTGAAGGGCCTGATCTAGAGCTTGGCAAGGCTGAGGGGAAAATTGCTTTCAGTGGATTCTGAATCAGGCCTTAGGAGTAAAAAGCCAGCCTGTTGCTGCTGAAAGTCATAACAAGGAGAAATCACAGCTAAGGTGAGGGACAGGGAAAAGGAGACTGAGGTGGAGGGTGGGGAAGCTCAGGAAGACTCTTGCTCCGAGGTTCATCCTGGCATCCCCCCAAAAAAATAACGTTGATCTTTCAAAATAATGAGGTCCCTAATGCCATGGTCATATTGCTCAGCTCAACTAAGATCGGAGATAACAGGCAATACAGCAATCTCCATGCCTATTCAATACTTGTCTCTCTGGAGTAATGACTCCCATTTGTGCCACAATACATGATGATGGTGATATTCCAATAGCCTAGAATTGCATTAGGAACATCTAACAATAATTCATAAAAGCTGCATGTATTGAACTAAACTTCAACCCTAATGGCTTTAATAGGGTACACATCAGTACAGAGGCTGTAACTCATACTGGATTGCTCCAAGAAGTATTACAAAATGTTGGTGAAGTCTCTCACTTACTGAAGATGCTCTATTAAATCACCTGCAACTCTACACAGATGCCATTTGAAGTATAATAAAAAATATTTACGTATTTCAGCTAACTTCTCATAGTCAATCTCAGACATGTTTTCCCTTAGGAACAAGTCTATGCAGATCTTGCAAGCTGATTCTTGCAGGATGAAATGGTCCTTAGATCAACCCTACAAAATTAAACAAAAGTAGCTGTCATCACAATGTGGCATATTTTACACATCATACAGATATAAAAAGAAAACAAAAAAACATCCCAGAAATCCTACTAACCAAATATTATTGAGGAACCTGCTCCTCAGCATTTGACCACCACTTTTTTACAACACAGAGCATTATAAGAATATTTTAAAACAATGGTCTGAAAAAATAAAACCTATGTGTAATAACTAGACTTTCAACAAATTGACCTGTTTCAATTTTTGGGGGATTGTTCCTCAAAAAACTTACATATTACACATTTTTAATGATAAACATCAGAATTGCAGATAAATTCACTTGTGGAAACAACTTAAACCTTATTTTTTTCTTAATTTTATTTCTCTGATGAAGAAGATACATATACTCCACATGCTCACACTGAAGTCACTTATTCTATAGCAGTCTTAAGTTTTATTGCAGCAAACGTTCTACACCTCACATTCCACATGAAGGAACTTCATGAAAATTTCAAGTGAGAATTAACATATAAAAAAACTGAAAAAACAGCACTTCCTGTGTGTAATCACTGCTTTTTGTCAAATGCTCGGCAGAGTGCTTTGTAAACAGAATATTAAGTAACACACCCCAAGTGAGCATCAGGAGCAAATAATATAATTTAGAAGATCTGGTCTCCCAAGCAGCTGCTCTAAAAAGGCAAAATGAGTACTTCCCTTAAATTAAAAATACAGACTCTGGTGTGGAGATGAGAAAGAAATCGAGCTTTTATACCTGTCTTTTAATTTAAAACCCCTGTTTTATAACAGTTTAGTTGCATCTAAACACATTAAATAAAAAGAAAACAGGCAAATTCGTTGCTTGGTTGTTGAGAAAAGGCATACACAAGCAGTTCCTCCCTGCCAAGTGGCCAGATATTGTACTGCAACTTAAAAGCACTGAGACTGAGAAATTATTTTAGGACCAAAAAAGGCCAGTTTGCTTGCTTGCTGCCACCCACCCTGCACATCCCACAGCTTAACCAGGTTTATTCCAGACCCACAAGCCTGAAAGCTAGATACCATCCTTTTATTTTTATTTTTATTTTTATTTTAAACATAGAATCATAGAATGGCCTGGGTTGAAAGCGACCTTAAAGATCATCTAGTTTCAACCCCCCTGCTGTGGGCAGGGTTGCCAACCCCTAGAGCAGCTGCCCAGGGCCCCATTCAGCCTGGTCCTGAATGCCTCCAGGGATGGGGCATCCACAGCTTCTCTGGGCAACCTGTTCCAGTGCCTCACCACCCCCTGAGTGAAAAAAGGGATAGAGGGGATATATAAGTAATTTTCCAGAAATAAAATGCACATCAACAAAGCAACTAAACATCTGCTTAATTATAAGGGATTAGTCATTAGAGTGACCGCAGTTACTATGTGTATGAACTAGAGCCAGGCTCTAACCTGCTAATGCAAAGTCTAATCTTTGGGTTTCGGTTTATGCAGGTAAAACAAATTTTCTTCTTAGTATATGACTACAACTCCCAGGTACTACAGTAAAACAAGGACCTACGAACATGCATAATATTTAAAAGATCTTCTGACAGCTAATGAAGGTTTCCTATAAATTTTCAAAATGTTCCACGGGTCTGGTAGTAATGTAATAGTTATTACCACCAAAGGCAACCATGCATTTCCATAACTTCCTGCACTGCAGATAAAATAGGAACATAGTTCTACCACTTTGAAGATTTTCAAACACTCACCAACTATTTTATTGTTGATATAAACAATCTAATTTATCTCTTGTTGAAAATAATTATCTTCATTTACAGGAAACTCTCAATTTAAAGCATACACACAAGGAAAAGTCCTGTTAAGTTCAAAAGATAAAATTTTTCAATTTCTTACTAAGCAACAATTTTACCAAAAAAATGAAAGCTATTCTGGGCCAGATATATTTTATTTCATGTTGATTTTATCCCATGGCATTCAAAATTATAATTCCATTGTTGTTTTTAAATTACGATGGAAACAAAATACTTAGTGATTGATATTCCAACCAATAATATTTATTATTATTCTGAGTGGTATTTAGATATTTCTAAATTTAACAATTAGTGTGCCAATTCGTCTTTTATTTAGCAGCTAATTTGTGGCAAGTATAGTACACAATTTAGTAACTGACATAGTTTGCTCATAAGTACTTGGTATATTATCTGATCATAGGTCCTTGTGATAGTCAGGAATAAATGATACGCAAGTGTCTACTTCACAGACACAAAATTGAAAGATGTTTTTGAGGCAAAATACAGCTGTAAAACAAGGAAAGCCAACTTTTTTCCCCCTTACTGAACAATTTGCTGCCAACTCTTTTTCCTAAACAAAATGTTTATATTTTGTAGCAATGTGATGATAACCAAGAAGTTATCAAGGGGCTCCAAATTCAAACTACAGCTCACACTTGTATTCATGACTCTTAGCCTCCAACTCCACCGAGTATTTCAAGCAGGCCTTTCAGCTCTTTGTCAAGTCTTTGTGACTTACTTTTCCATTATGTTTTTCAATTTAGCTTTCATAGGCTACTGTATTGGGTTTGTGTGGCAAAGTTTTGCTAGCAGGGGGGGCTATTGGGGTGGCTTCTGTGAGAAGCTGCTAGAAGCATGTCCAACAGAGCCAGTGCCAGCCAGCTCCAAGACAGACCCACCACTTGCCGAGGCCGAGCCCATCAACAATGGTGGGAGTGCCTCTATGACAACATATTTAAGAAGGCGGAAAAAAAACAAAACAAACAAAAAACCAAATAGGAAACAACAGCAGCTGGAAAAGAGGAGTGAGAATATGTGAGAGAAACAACTCTGCAGACACCAAGGACAGTGAAGAAGGAGGGGGAGGAGGCTGTCCAGGTGCTGGAACAGAGATTCCCCTGCAGCCCGTGGTGCAGCCCCTGGTGAGGCAGCTGTGCCCCTGCAGCCTATGGAGGTCCCCGGTGGAGCAGATCTCCACCTGCAGCCTGTGGAGGACCCCACACCGAGCAGGCGGATGTCCAAAGGAGGCTGTGACCCCATAGAGAGCCCACACTAGAGCAGGCTCTTAGCAGGACCCGTGGACCTGTGGAGAGAGCAGCCCACGCTGGAGCAGTCTGTGAAGAACCGCAACCCATGGGAAGGAGCCAAGCTGAAGAAGTTGGTGGAGGACTGTCTTCCGTAGGAGGGACCCCATGTTGGAGCAGAAGAAGAGCATGAGGAGGAAGGAGCGGAAGAGACAAGGTGTGATGAACTGACCACAACCCCCATTCCCCGTCCCCCTGTGCCTCTTGGGGGGAGGAGGCAGAGAAAAACTGGGAGTGAACTTGAGACTAGGAAGAAGGGAGGGGTGGGAGGAAGGTGTTTTTAAAATTTGGTTTTATTTCTTATTATCTTGCTCTGTTTTGATTGGTAATAAATTACACTAATTTTCCCAAGTTGAGTCTGTTTTGCCCTTGATGGTAATTGGTGAGTGATCTCTCCTTGTCCTTACCTCGACCCATGAGCCTTTTGATATATTTTCTCTCCCCTGTCCATCTGAGCAGGCGAGTGATTGAGCAGCTTTGGTGGGCACCTAGTGTCGAGGCATGGTCAACTCACAACAAATACCACCTGCATTCAGCCAAACTTCCAGAACAAAAAAAGACAATGCTCAATACATCTGATCTTCACAGACTTCATCCCAACCAAATATTTCACAAAGCTCTAATTAAGGAAATGGGGCAACACCTTCCTTCTAAACTACCTTTTCACACCAGGCCTTTCCATCCTATTGAATTTTAACAGTAAATCATAAATAAAATCATAGGCCATAAAAACTAAGCTATATCTTTGACACTAGAATGATTTTCAGATAACATGAGTAACGAAAGTCCCCATGAACTGATGGAACATGGAAAAAAAACCATGTCCTTGAGCCCTTGCTTGAAGAAAAAAAAAAAAAAGATAACCTTCTGTTGTATAGCATGGAATAAAAACCAATTTCTCCTTTATAATAATTGCTAGCGCCCTTTTTAAAATCAGTGGCTCAGTCTAAAGAGGACAGATTTAAATCTCCCCCAAAACCTGCAGAAAAACATCTGGCTTTTGAACAGCAAAGTTACTGAACAATTGAGAGCAACTATGATAGTGCTAAAACATTTGCAAATCTTCAATTCTCAAAGTTACTAGGAAGCTAGAAATAATTTAGACAGAATGAACTAAGAAGGAAAATGGGGAAGAAACCATCTGCCTGGTTTTCAGCTTACTGTTCCCTTGGGGAAGCAATTAGAAAGTTTCCAGTTACAAGACAAATTTACTGTAGCACCCTCAGAAATTGATTTCCCATTGACCGCAGCATTCTCTGTTCCTAGGAGATAACATAATCTCCTTAATAGTGTTCCATGAAACGTATCACTATTTCTAGTAAACTGTCAGATTTAGTGCCTTCCCCCACCTCATCCCACCAAAAAGACAGTAATAAAGCCCTGAAAAGAGACAAACTACAAGCCTTTTACTAATAAAATAGAAATTTAGAAGTATTTTACAAAATACCACATCCTGTATCCCTCCACGGGCAAGGTTATTACCTACTGACATCCCTAAAAGAGCATTACTTTACTGAAAATAAAGGCAGTCATGCACCCAGAACTGCTTGGTAATGAACTCACATCTACAGATAGCCCAAACAAAGGCGAGGGATTCCTCCCAACATTTATCAAGGTGCAGATGTCTCTGTTGCCTATTATTTTCGTTCACTCAGCTGTCAGATATGCTATTCTTCAAATTTAAACGGTGTGGTTTCTCTTCTGTCCGTCCCCCCCGCGCTGATGTTCTTGCCTTCCACTGATATTCTTTGTAACTTTTAAAAGGTGCGACACAGCTCACCAAGTAACACCAGTCCACAATTTTCATTTTGATAGGATACGAATTCTGTGTACACTCAGTATTTGCTAAGAGGCATCGTCTACAAAACCAGGTTAAGTGGTTTCAGAAGATTATTTAATTATTTTAATAAATACTGCAGGAATTTTGCCACAGAATTTATAAACACAGCAACACATGAGCTGAGTGTATAATGTACTCATGAAAAGTGTATTCAAAGCATCCTGCTTTTCTTCCCATAGGTTGTCTGCACCAAATAATATTTTTCCTCAGTGTATTTCCTAAACAATTTCTACCAAAACCAAAGTCCATGTTCTTCATGAGCAGTTTGTTCCAGTTATTTTACATCATATATTTTCATATTATCAATCTACCATTATTTGTTGGCAAAACGTTGGTGAAGATCAGCTACACCATGCATAGGAAGCAAACCCCATGAGGACGGACTGCCAGGGAGAGCACACCAGGCTGTGGTTCTTTGGGCCTCCTTTACCTGAAGGACTGATTTGGGGCTAGTGCAGCTAAGGTCAAAAGCCTGCCTTGCTAGTCAGAGGGTCTGCCACCATCAATTTTTCTTACAGCAGAAATAAAATCAAGATGATCACTGTATTTCCACACATACAATGCATGGATTAGGTTTTGAAAAGGAAACTCT
>NW_010100138.1:1913-5607 GCF_000699245.1 Pterocles gutturalis | reverse complement strand
GCAGTTTTACACCCGAGCAAGTAACACAAGCAGCACAGCTGATGGCAGCTCTCCTTCACTGCTCACCGCCTCTTCCCAGATCAGCCTTTTCCTCCTGCAAGCTCCCTGTCCCGAAGCCCCCAGCTGCCTCTGCACCTGCAGCACCAACACCCAGCCAACTCTTCTTGTTCTCCCAGCTTCTGCTCCCTGTTTTGTGCAAAATGCTGTGGGGGTGAGCAATCTGAGGAGATGGAGTCAAAATTGACTCATTTTAAAAATACCAGTACTTTTTAACATTGGCGTTATTCGAGATCTACGTGGCAGGTGAAAACATGGAAAATCCTTTCTTCTTTGGAGTTTCTACAAATTATCAGATCATAGAAACTTTTAAGTTTCAATCGTCAGCAGGTAGGGGTTTTTAGGGCTTTTTATAAATCTTTAGCTGCCATCCTAACACTTTCCATCTACCCTCCCTCTTTCCTCTCTTTCTCACTTCTTTCTTTGTCACAGATGGATGAATGAAACCGTTCTTGAAATAAAAGGGGTCTCCCGTTTGCTGCAATGACTTCTTCCACACTGAGAGCCAGTATAGATTCACCCTACAGCCAGGACTCCTGCACTCTGCAAGGATGAGGCTGTGCACACAGCAAGTGAAGCTGCATGGCTGCATCTCCAGTTTTGCACAGAACTGAAATATCTTTTTCAAAATGAAAACACTGTGAAGCCTGGAAAAGTAAATATTCTAGTGTTACTTCTACATGTCAAGATTGATGAGAAGTGTTACTGAACACTGAAAGTCGGGGAAATTTTAACAGTTTTAATTTTATTAAATTTTCCATTTGGGCTCTATTCCCAAATTAATTTTACTACTGTAATAAGTTCCATTGATATTGGTGCACTAAAGATAGATATACACAAATTCCTAGAACTGGCCACATTTCTCTGCAATGTCAAAACATGTTTAGCCAAACTTTCCATGAAAAATTCTGTTTCAAAGGAAAAAATAATTCAGCAAATTGGAAAAAAAGAGAATTTGAAGGTTAATGAAGGATGATACACTGGTTGGTGAATTAATATTTACAATTAGAAAATTGTTACTTTGCAAACTTCCATGCAAGTTTACAAAAGGTTATCCAACTACATATGGATATTTCAATCAACTTTAAAAGCATAATCGCTGTTTTTAATTACATTGATATAAAATGATTTCCATATCACTTAACACACAAAAATGTCATGCTAAAATTTAAAGGAAAATATTAGAAATATTCCTGCAACTGTTCGGCATTTACTTTGTGCATACATTTTAACGTGGTTTGGGGTGCCTACATGTTAAGTTGACACCTCTGTTCTTTCAGAATTAGCAAAAGCAGTAAAGAATTTATAATGGCTAAAACTACCCATCTCCATACAAAATAACACTGTGCTGTAGTATCACGACTCTGTCCCAGAAATAGTGTAAGTACCTATCGATTTTTAAGGTTAAGATAATGAAATATTACAGTAAAATGGAAGAGTAAAATTAAAATTAAATGCATGTGGTCTTAAGAGGAATCCAAACAAAAACTTTATCCTTTTTCGGTCATATTAGTTTGGAGGATTTTGAGCTTCTTTTCATATAATGATCAGAAGGGGCACACACAAAAGTTAATTCCTGCAATGGATTGAGACACAGTCCTGAAAATCAGAAAGAAAGGAAGACAGTCTCCCTGTCACAAGCCTCTGTGCTCTATCATACCGAGTTACACCCTGATCAAACAGCACTGATTTCTCTGAAAGCAATTTTCTACTAGGCTTATCCAGTCAATGCTTAGAAAATACAATAACAGCATTTACGTGGTATATGTTGTCCTAAACTTGGAAAGAAGCACAAGTTTATGCAGCGTTTTTTTCAGTATTTAGTCCTGAATAAATACAAAAGCATTATTTTTTAAATTACCCAACCCCCCAAACACCTGATTTGCTTTGTTTCTTCAGAGTTTTGAAATCACAGGGAAACATGGCTTTGCTCCTCCAACACCCAGGCCACTCAGAGTACATCTGCATTGCAAATCTGAGCCACAAAAAAGCTCTCCATGGCAGAGCCACCCAGCATAGCCTAGAGCCATGCAGAAATACTCACTGGTGTCTCAACTTGGCAGAACAATTACTGTGGACAGCACGCTATGCATATTTGGCACTTCTGTGGCCCTTATTCCCACAGTGCACGACTTCCCTGCAGAGCCTGCATCCCAAACCCCACTTCCTTACTCCCAGGCATTACTGCTTAGGTCTAGGAACTCTGGATTAATGCCAATTTTTGGTGGGAAATCACCCCTGGCTTTTTGTGCTTACAGTCTTCTAACACTCCTACTTGAAGACGGGATGGGATAATCCTGTCATCTGTTCAGCCAAGTGCCAATTCTCTAGTAAACTCACACTCACTGACAGTGGGAAGAACAAGGGGGACTCAGTGACCGGCTACTTGCTGTTTCCTCCATGATCTGTCATATTTCCCCCTGCCCATACAAGAGTCTTTTTATTCCACCCTTGATTTAACTGCTCCCACTTTGTTTTTCTGTCTTCCCATCCACCAAGTTCTTCCTTTCTTCTTTCTGCCTGGCCTTCCCCTTGCTCAGCTCTTTGTTTTCCTGTTCACCACAACACTTTTATTTTCCACCTTCTCTCTAGCTCCTTCACTGTGGCTCAATTCCTCTGTGCATATTTTTTTGCCTGCAAGCAACACCAAATCTGCTGGTTAACACAACCCTCTGCTTTGCTGATGCCCAAGTTCTCCGATGTGAATTTCTCTCTCTTCTCACCTCTCCCACTCCTGGCACAAGCAGATTTCAAGCTCTCAGGCTGCACATGAATAAATGAACCTCTAAGGTTGAAGACCTTCCAGGAACAAAAGGGATGAAAAATCTAACTGCAAAAAAGGTGTTTCTTTAGTCCACTACATTTCTTACTGCACGCTGGTATTTGTTAGAACAGAATTCTGCCTGAAACTTGCATGCACATCTTCTCTTATTTGTACAACTTCCTATATTATTAAGGCTTAAGAATTCATCCCGCTACACTTTTTCTGTTTAAACTGTTAATGACGAAACCTGACTGAAAGAGTAAATGTATTTGCTTGTATTTCCATAGCACTTAACAAATATACTGACAACCAGAACTGGAATTTTCTAAGCAATGGTTTTCATTTCTGATATAGTATTTGGTGAAGCTTGATGGCTCAATAACCTGGTATGCAAAACAATTTCAAAAATCACTGAATTACCAGTGTGAATTCAGAGTGAATACAAAGCAAGCTCAATGTTCACCACATGGACGTAGAGCAGCAAAGATAGGAGAGATGAGTAACTTAACAGAAAAAGTAAGCATTTTTACCAAAGATGATAAATTCAATTTTGAAGCATCCTCTTAACCCCCATTGGGTCAAATCTTGTTTGGAACAAAAATTTATTAATGTTGAAAGGAGGAGAGGAGGTGCCTACACGCTACTTGTTCTGACAATAAATCAGACTTCAGTTTCTGATGCCATCAACTGGCTTATATTTAACCAGCACCACATTCATTGAAAGCAAAAATCCACTGTACAGAAAAAACAAACAAACAAACAAAAAAATAGATAAAGCAACATTCCCCAAAACCCTGCACCCTCCCAACTGCCACACTGCACCCCCAGACCCTGCAACCGCCGGAACACCCACACTGCACACCAATCCCTGCA
>NW_010100138.1:0-1753 GCF_000699245.1 Pterocles gutturalis | reverse complement strand
AATTCCCACACTGCACCACCAAACCCTGCACCTACACTAACTCCCACACTAAACACGCAAACCCTACAGCCCCACAACCTCCCACACTGCACTCACAAACCCTGCACACACCAAATCCCCAACACGCCCCGCACCTCCAAACCCTGCACCTCCTGAACACGCACGCTGCACCAAAAACCCTGCACCCCTGCAAATTCACACACTGCACCCCTCCGAATTCCCACACTGCACACCAAAACCCTGCACCCCCACAAACTCCCACACTAAAACCGCAAACCCTACAGCCCCACAACCTCCCACACTGCACTCACAAACCTTGCACACCCCGAACTTCCACACTGCACTCACAAACCCTGCACACCCCAGAATCCCCAACACCGCCCGCACCTCCAAACTCTGCACCTCCTGAACAGCCACACTGCACCCCAAACCCTGCACCCCTCCAAATTACCACACTGCACCAATAAACCCTGCACCTCTGCAAATTCACACACTGCACCCCTCCGAATTCCCACACTGCACCCCAAAAACCTGCACCCTGCCGAACTCTGACACTGAAACCCCAAGCCCTGCAGCCCTCCGAATTGCCACACTGCACCACCAAACACTGTACCCCTGCAAATTCACACATTGCACACCCACGAAATCCCACACTGCACCCTAAAAACCTGCACCCCGCCGAACACCCACACTGAAAAACGAAGCCATGCACCCCTCAGAATTCCCACACTGCACCACCAAACCCTGCACCCCTGCAAATTGACACACTGCACCCCTCCAAATTCCCACACTGCACCCCAAAACCCTGCACCTTGCCGAACTCCCACACTGAAACCCCAATCCCTGCAGCCCCACGAAATCCCACACTGCACGCCAAAATCCTGCACCCCGCCGAACTCCCACCCTGACACCCTAAGCCCTGCACTCCTCCGAATTCCCACACTGCGCAACCAAACCCTGCACCTTGCGGAACTCCCACACTGAAACTCCAATCCCAGCACCCCCACGAAATCCCACACATCACCCCAAAAACCTGCAACCCGCAGACCTCCCACACTGAAAAACCAAACCCTGCACCCCTCCAAATTCCAACACTGCACCCCAAAACCCTGCACCTCGCAAAACTCCCACATTGAAACCCCAAGCCCTGCAACCCTCCGAATTCCCACACTGCACCACCAAACCCTGCATCCCTGCAAATTCACAAGCCACGTCACCCTCCAAATTCCCACACTGCACCACCAAACACTGCACCTACACTACCTCCCACACTAAACACGCAACCCCTACAGCCCCACAACCTCCCACACTGCACTCACAAACCCTGCACCCCCCGAACCTGCACTCTCTACTCACAAAAACTGCACACCCCCGAAGACCCAACACCCCCGCACCTCCAAACCCTGCAAATCTTGAACACCCACACTGCATCCCAAGTCCACTGCACCCCAAAAGCCTGCACCCCGCCGAACTCCCACGTTGAAACCCCAAGCCCTACACCCCACCAAATTCTCGCAGTGCACCACCATAGCCTGCACCCCTGCAAATTCACACACTTCAACCCTCCGAATTCAAACACTGCACCGCAAAAGACACTGCACGGCAAAAGCCTGCACCCTCCCGAACTGCCACACTGCACCCCCAGACCCTGCTAGCCCCGGAACACCCACACTGCACACCAATCCCTGCATCCCCCGAACACTCAAAACCCCTTGCATCCTCAGACACTGCCCCCCCCAAACTCCCACACTGC
>NW_010100137.1:570-1349 GCF_000699245.1 Pterocles gutturalis | reverse complement strand
ATCTCGGTAAGCGCCCGACGTGTCTTTTCCCGGTTTTCGGTTCCGTTTGGATTTGGGATCCCGACGCCGGGACGACGCAAATTAAAAATCTCAAAAGAAACTGAATTCTCCATCATCAGCTCTTCAGATTTCATTTTTAAATTTTTTAACCTTTAACAAAATTTTTATTTTTTTAAAAAAAGCTTTGCTCAAGTTTTCTGAGTTTTCTTCGTTGCCCGGATGAGAACTTGAACATCCCAAGAAACGGAATCGAAATTAAATTCTGAAATTATTTATCGAAATTAAATTCTGAAATTATTTATCGAAATTGAATTCTGAAATTATTTATAGAAATTAAATTCTGAAATTATTAATTGAAATTTAACTCGGAAATTATTAATCGGAATTAAATTCTGAAATTATTTTAATCTTCTTTTTCCTTCCTTTTTTTCTAGGGGAATGGGAAAAAAATCCCGGTGGGTTTTTTCTGCTGAGGTCTCCGACATTTTCAGCCCTCCCGAGGTACCGATTGGGTAAAAAAATCCAAATTCTTTCATTTCTCTCCTTTCAGAGGAAATCACTGACGAGCTCGGTGAGTCATTCCTCTCCTTCCTCCCCTATTTTATTTTTTCTCCCCTAATTTATTTTTTCTCCCCTATTATTTTTTCTCCCCTATTATTTTATTTTTTCTCCCTTATTTTATTTTTCTTCGCTATTATTTTATTTTTCCTCCCTTATTTTATTTTTCTTCCCTATTATTTTATTTTTCCTCCCCTATTCATTGCTGGTTTTACCTATAT
>NW_010100137.1:0-216 GCF_000699245.1 Pterocles gutturalis | reverse complement strand
TCCTCGGCGGGGGGGGGAAAAAAAGTGGAATTTCCCAGCGAACCGTTAAGTGCAAATCTGGGGGAAAAAAAGAAATCTAGAATTAAAATTAAATTTTGTTTTTCTCTTTCTAGACGAACTCAGGACGGAGCTGGGTGAGTCGGTGGAAAAAAAAAATAAATCCCAAATTTTGGGGGGATTTGGGAAAAATGGCAATATTGGGAAATTTTTTTTTTT
>NW_010100136.1:12911-31711 GCF_000699245.1 Pterocles gutturalis | reverse complement strand
CGGCGGGCCCGGTGGGTGACCCTCTCCCCCCGCCCTTTCCCCAGGTGTACTGCAGGGTGCGGCCGCTCAGCCGCTCGGACCAGGAGTGCTGCATCGAGGTGATCAACGAGACCACGGTGCAGATCCACCCGCCCGACGGGTACCGGATATTCCGCAACGGGGAGTACCGGGAGGTAACGGCCTGGGGGGCGGTGGGGAAAGCTGTGCTTGTGTCCTCTGCCTGGGGCTGTGCTCGGCTCAGGGGCTGCCTTCCAGCCCGCCATGGGGGGTCGAGGGCCTTTTCCCAGCTGTCGATGTTTTCCGTTAGCTTGGGGTGGCTCTTGTGATGTTCAAATTGTCTGTTTGTGGTTTTAGAAAAGGGAATTTTCACAACCAGAAAACCTTCTAGGGCAGAAATGCACCCTTAGCTCTCAAATATATACTCCATTTATGAAGAGGCTGCTCTTGAAGGGAGGATAAGGGGTAAAAGGAGCAAAAGCAAAGCTGGCAAGTACTTAAGACTGCTTGAAGGACTTTTTTTGTGTAGGACTAATTGAAACAAATCAGCTCTAAGCTAAATCAGACACAATTTAATTAACAGTTAATTTATCCCAAACTTAAGTTGGGCAAAAAGCAGCATTTCCCTATTTATAGACTGTGGGGAGTGGGGGTAGCAAAGCTGTAGGTTGTGTGAACAAAGAGGTGAACTGTCATGAAGTGTGGGAAAGAAGTTAGTGGGTCACAGAGCAGTTCATGTTGTTACTTGATCAATAGAAATGTTTCCTAGAAAAGGAGAGTTTAGGTCATGCATATGGAATAACAGGACAGAGTGAAACAGTTAACTGCAGGTTCCCAACACCATGCTGTAACTCAAAATGAGATAACGTCATGATGTTTCTAAGAAAGAAAAAAAAAAAAAGTTAGTCGGGATGTAGAATACTTTGTTTCCAATTTCAATATGGGGAATTCTTGTAGGAAGTACATAAAGTGAGCTTATGGAAAGTGGTTCTAAGGAATGATGAACTTTGGAGCAGTGGCCTTCTGGAGAGGGGTACTGAAGGTTTAGGATGGTGTGCCTTCTTTTCTTCAGACGCAGTATTCGTTTAAAGAGGTGTTTGGTACCAGCGTTGTTCAGAAGGAGCTTTTTGACGTGGTGGCTAAACCTTTAGTGGAAGATCTCGTCCATGGGAAAAATGGTAAGCAAGTACTTGTGCTCTGCTGCTTTTCTACCTATCTACCATGCAGCTTCTTATGTCGCTATGATTTCATATATCTCAAGGTTTCATAGCTTGTCTGGGTAAAAACATGTACTTTGCGATGAAAATAGTTGTGGTTCAGTTACCAGATAACATCCTTGGAAGCTCTCCTTGCCTTCCATTACTTCTAAACCCCTTTACCTTTGTTATAATGCGTGTGTTGCTTGTGTCAAGGTCTAATCTTTTTGTACACTGTTAACTGGAGAAGCTTTTCTTCTGCAGAAAAGGATGGCCTAAAAGATGTGAATGACTACAGAAATAAATCAATTTGTAGGGCTTGATCTCCTGGGTGTGGTTTGATATCGCGGTGCTGGCCCTTGAAACAGGGACATGGTTTAGTGGTGTGCTTGGCAGTGTTAAATTTACAGTTGGACTCGATTATCTTTAAGGTCTTTTCCAACTAAATGATTCAATGATTCTATGCTTGACTCCTCAGTAACAGTCAAAATAAATCAAGCCTCTATGCCTGGGCCCTAGTGGCTTCCTTCCATTTTGGCTTCCCGACAGGCTCTCCCCAGAGAGGCTGACAGGCACCGTTAGCTGTGGATGAAGTGGCTGTCGGCGAGAGACGCAAACACTGGTGTCGGCAGCTTTTGCTGGGCTGGAACAGTTTACTGTTCACTGTTCAAAAGGAGTCGTTGTTTTTTCCAGATACATCCAAGAAAGACAGGGCGTGTGATCGTAACTGAGCTTTTTCTTGAGACAGCAAGCACGGTACCATAACCTTCCTGTCCCTCCTAGGTCTCCTTTTTACCTATGGTGTGACAGGCAGCGGGAAAACCCACACCATGACAGGGTCTCCTGGTGACGGAGGGCTTCTCCCGCGGTGTTTGGATATGATCTTCAACAGCATAGGACCATTCCAGGCCAAGCGATTTGTGAGTAGTTTTGCACTGTTGCTCCTGGCAGCCTAAGAACAGTAGATAAAATGTTCTGTTCAAAGCGTTTATCTCCTGTCTCGTCATGTGAGTGGAGCACTTTAAAGAGAAAACCAACCAAAAAGAACCCATCCCCTTGAGATTTGAAGAGCAGGGCCAAGGAGGCAGGCGTAGTAGCTGAGACAGACATTTCATGAAGATGTATGGTCTGTCTATCCTTAGAACTGTCACTCATTCTTTAATTAACTTTTTAAAGACAATAAAAAAGGAAAGAGGAAGCTTTCTGAGTTGTGAAATGAAATCCAGTCACAAGATATAAAAGCCACAGGAAACCGTATCTAAAGTAACATAGGAGATGATGCGAAGCTTTTCTTTTGGTCAGACATCTGTGGGTTTTTGGTGTCTGAATATATTTGAAATAATACTGGAAGCCTTCCTCAGTAGCATACTAGCCTGGAAGCTTTTATGAAATATTGTTATCCTGGAAATATCTTTTTTTTTCTGTCAGATCTACTTTGCGTTAGCCAGCAGATAGAGTGTTAGTGAGGGACATGGTGTTTGCTGGTTGCCAGACAGCTTGATCAAATGATTTGTTTTGCTGGCCAACACCTTATGTTAATTACTTTTTGTGATTATTCGGTCTAAACATACTCCCTGCTCAGGTTTTTAAGCTTGATGACAAGAATGGTGTGGATGTTCAGTGTGAAGTAGATGCTCTATTAGAGCGCCAGAAAAGAGATGCCATGCCTGTTCCAAAAACTCCATCTGGAAGGTAAGTAACTATTGTAACATGCAGAATGAATTTAGGTAATATAAATATTATTCTGTTGTGGTTTTAACTTACCTTGGTCTCTTTATTCTTGTCTTGAAAAAATGAAACAAAAATATTAGTGGAAAGTGGTTTGAGCAATTGCGTGATTAAGTGTTTAGATTAGAAGGCTTCAGGCAACACAAACCTATTTTTTGTACCTGTGAACTCATGTGTAAAATGTGGTGACTTCACCGAGTAGGAATACTGTGAAGTTAACCTTGGGGATATTTTGCAAAATAGTGAGATTGCTGAACAGAGGATAGAAAGGTTGACTGTCCAGGGATTTTGCAATTCGTTTCTGACTGCAGCCGAGCACAGTTGATAGTTTTTCTACTTAAACTTTTCGGAGTGCTTTTTTTAATCTAATGTGACTGGATGTGATGTCATTAGCTGCTAGTGTGAGAAATTCTGTGCTCTAATTATGCTCTCTGGCATAGACTTGCTTTTTAACTGTCAGTGTAGTCACTGTCGGACGTGTTAGCTGGCTGGGGATGCTCCGCTACGATCACACGTGTGTGTGTGTTCAACAGGCGACAAATCGATCCAGAATTTGCAGATATGATCAATGTGCGAGATCACTGCAAAGTGGAAGAGGTTGATGAAGATAATGTCTACAGCATCTTTGTCTCCTATATCGAGATCTACAACAACTACATCTATGACCTCCTGGAGGAAGCTCCCTTTGATCCCATAAAACCCAAGTTAGTGTTACGAATACCATTACTCCTACTTCGGTTATGCTTTTGTGGGAGCCACAGGTTGTGTTTGTGGCTGTAGTCTTGGCGAGTCTGGCTCAATTCATGGAAATCATTTCAGAAGTCATGTGGAAAAGGGGATGGCCAAGGGGTCCAGACAAAAGTACTGAAATTTGCTGAGTACCGATGGTTGTTCTGTTGCTGCTGAGGCTTAGTGCTCCCTTCCTTCTTATAATGGAAGATTAATAAGCAAATATTTAATTTGTTAGGTGTGTGTTGTATCCCACCAAGATTCTGAGTCCATTCATGTTGTTCTGTGAGTTACTATTCCTAGCAGGTGACTGCAGCTTGATGAGTAAGCTGTTCCATAGCTGATGTTTTCTCCTGGAAACACTGTATTGGGTGAAAGTTGCTATTTTGTTGCTGCTTTACAGTTAGTGCGAGTATACATGTTATCTCACTCGATGGCGGTAATTTCCATAAAAACAGAAATTAGTTTTCTCATAAATAAAATTCTTGGGTGTTTTTTTGGAAAGGTGTGCGCTTGGCTGATCTCTCATCGGTAAATCTTGAGACCGTCAGAAAAACAATCTGCAAATTAAACTTTGAATATATTTTTAAAATTCTAAAACCATTAAAGCAAACCCTGCTCATATCCATCGGTACATGCGTTAATTAAAGAGTTGGCTGATTTACAAGGACTAACTAGAGCAAAACAAGCCACTGCTCTGAAACATCGAGAGCTATCCCTGGGGTACTCATCTGAAATGAGTTTAAATGCCTGTGAATGCTTTTTAAAGAAGCATAAAATTATTGGTTTACTATTGTGCCTATGTCCAAAAATCAGTATATGAGGAATCTTGGATTATTTCTATTTATGGAAGCTACAGTGTATTATATTTAAAAATATTTTAGACACAAGCTGAATGATTTAATATTTTTTAACCCTGTTTTTTTGGTAGGTGGAACAATTGCAACACTCCTGTGCGAAATGGTGACTTTATGTATGTGCATAAGCATATTATTCCAAATAGTGAAAAGTTAAATTTTCTTTAAGTAGAAGCAGAAAACAAACTTAGACTGGTGCCCTGTCTCTTCTTGCTTTACTAGCGAATCTAGAACGCTGCTGAAGCCATCTTGCTTCTGTATGCATGTAGAAAAACAGTAGCTGCCACCCCAAACCCTGATTTCCAGTAAGAATTGCAATTAAACGTAGCTTCTAAATTAAAGCAGTAGCTGAAGTGTAACTAATCTTGGCTGAATGTGTGTCAGTGTACTCGTACTTCCTCTTCTGTCTGCTGTATGGGTAATTGACATATTCAGTCTGAGTTTTGTCCTTAAACAAAAGAAAATTTGCATGACACAATGTATTGTTGTACAGAAAACTCCACTCAATTTTTCTGTTTGGTTTGGGTTTTTTTTGTTGGTTTTTTTTTTTCCCTCCCTGTCCTGAAGACCCCCACAATCCAAAATGCTTCGTGAGGACCAGAATCACAACATGTACGTCACAGGATGCACAGAAGTAGAGGTGAAATCTACAGAGGAAGCTTTTGAAGTGTTTTGGAGAGGTAAATCTTGGAATATCACTTCTTAAATTCAGTATAGATGTGTAATCCTTTACATGCTGAACACAGACTTGGCTTTGCCAGTGACAGGTCCATTAAACAAAATGGGTTTTTGGAGGAATTGTTTTTGCTCTTCTAAACAGGTCAAAAGAAGAGGCGTATTGCAAACACGCAGCTGAATCGAGAATCTAGTCGCTCTCACAGTGTTTTTATTATAAAGTTGGCCCAGGCACCCCTGGATGCGGATGGAGACAATGTGCTACAGGTAAAATCCAGGGCAGGCTGTTACAGGAGAGATGTGTGCGCATATACGTGGGTTAGAAAAGGTGCTGAACCTTGCAGCGTGGCCTGCCAGAACAGTTACTGTGTCTGGAGCGAATGCATCTTGCTGGTTAGCAATTTCATTTGTAATGTAACCAAATAAAAATTAAGTTTCTAGTCCTTGACAGAATTAGTCTTTTTGGGGTGGAAGTAGAGCATAAAATGGAGTGAAGCTGCTTATTCCTTTGTTCTTAACCTCTGCTTCTTTTGAGCAAAACCTGTTCAGAATCTAAAAGTTGGAGGATTTGAATGAGCACCCTTGTTCTATCGATCTTGTGGTCCAAAACAGAAAGCATTTACTAAATTTACAAAAAAGATAGTGGGCACAGCTTCTTGCATTAAGGGCTATAAAAATGCCGTCAGACTTTATTTAAAGGTACAACACGTTTTTAAGTGTGCATGCAGTTTACGATTGGGAGAGGGGTGTGGGTCATCATCCTCCCTTCAGAAGGCAGTGAATATAGAGCTAATCATTAGCCTAACATGATTTTTTGTGTTTGTGTGTAATAGGAGAAAGAACAGATCACTTTAAGCCAGCTGTCCTTAGTTGATCTGGCTGGAAGTGAAAGAACTAATAGAACAAAAGCGGAAGGGAACAGGCTGCGAGAAGCAGGTACGTACCACCTTCCGGCAGCCTGGCAATTTTACATGCCGATATATGGTGATATTAGGCTTGTCTCCTAGTAAAGAAATGATGGGAAGGATTGAAGTGTACTGTCATGTTGTTCGGTTGTCTGATTTTATGGCCTTAAATCCTCTGCTTTGGAAACTTGAAGTTTTTAGTAGCACTTACTCTGGTACTTCAGTTAATTAGAGCAATTATCTGAAGTCCTGGCAATTTATTCTGAAACAGGCTGCTAAATAATTTGGGAACATCATCCAAATGGCTGCTTACAGAGGTTTTTATCATGTTGTTTTTTTTTTTAAAGGTAATATTAATCAGTCACTGATGACTTTAAGAACATGTATTGAAGTTCTACGGGAAAACCAGTTGTATGGAACAAACAAGGTATGGAACCCATTATCTAATTATCTTCTGATTTGATGAAGATGTGGTGTAATGAAAGCTTACTAGATCTTTCGTGTGCTTTATCTTAAGATGGTTCCGTACAGAGATTCCAAACTGACTCATCTCTTCAAGAACTATTTTGATGGTGAAGGCAAAGTGCGTATGATTGTGTGCGTTAATCCGAAAGCTGAGGACTACGAGGAAAGCTTGGTAACTTCCTTGTGGATCTTGCCTCATTCCCTCCTATTCTTTTTTTTTTTTTTTTCGTGTTTGTCACTAAATTCTTGTACTTCTTTAGTAGATGAGAGGAACAGTAATTTTTATTGCTTGGGCACTTCAGATAAACTATCTAATCAGGAACTACTTGAGATTATAGCTTAATACTGTCTCTTCTAATACTTTAATTGACCTAAAATACCACTTTCTATCTTGCATTGGACTGTTTCTGGTTAGTTTTGTTGTTAAGCTTGCTTTTGTTCTTTTGTAGCAAGTCATGCGCTTTGCAGAAATGACCCAGGAGGTTGAAGTTGCAAGACCTGTGGATAGACCACTCTGTGGCTTAACGCCAGGACGGCGCTTCAGGAATCAAGCCTTCAGAGAGGAACTGTCACGGAAATTGGAGATGCGGGGCGGCCCCATAAATGGAGGTAAATACTTGAATGCTAGGTGATTACAGCACAGGCTGGTTTTTTTTCTGTTTGGAGTTGAAGGCTATTTTTTAAAACAAGTTATTTGAGCCTTGAAAGTGCAAAAAAAACTTCACTTAACTGTTAGTTGTGAGTCTTCTCTGCAACAGGTCCTGCTCTTCTCAGGCTGCAGTGCTACTTGTAGTCTAAACCTGGTTGCTCTGTAAGTCTCAAAGTAATTCTTTGTTATTGGCAGTGAGTTGAATTCATGCTCCCATTGTTGCAGCTCCTGGAAGGAAATTGTGCTGAGGATAATGCTTTGATGGTTTTGGATGCTTAGGGTCTACTTTAGAAATGAAGAGTAGCCTGGAGGTATTACAGAGCAATGAATCGAGAATGTCACATTTCATCTTTTCTCAACACTGTCATCTCTTCTGAAAGCTTCTAGTTCTCATTGATTATTCTAGGTTCTGTCTGCTTCGTGGTACTGTGGAATGAATGATCTGTGGCTGGGCACTGTCAAATGGAATTTCTCTGTTCTGTAGCTTGCTGACAGGCTTTCTTGGCTTTAAATCTTACAGAAATTGGTCTGTTTCGGAGACGTTTTTGCAGAGCTTTCCTCCATTGCCTTCATGTGAGCTATTGGATGTTAATGATGATCAAACAATTCCAAAGCTTATTGAAGTCCTGGAAAAGCGCCATAAACTACGACAAATGTTGTCAGAGGAGTTTGCCAAAAATGGTAAGAGTTTGAACAGCAGTGTGGAACTAGATTTTTTTGGTGCCCTTATTACTACTCAAAGGATCTCTTCTGTATCAACAGGAATTAAGTATCATGTCTAGACTGATCATTTTAAAACAGTTGTTGGGGTAATTAAATAGTCGGTAGAGTTAAATTGGTTGGAGAAAAACAGAACTGCTTTTGATATTATGGAGATACAGGGAGAAGATTAAAATATATCAATTCTCTTGCAGTGCTTGCATTTAAAACAATGCTGCAAGAATTTGACTCCAGTGTTGTATCCAAGGAGAACTATATTCAAGGAAAACTGTCTGAAAAAGAGAAAACAATAGCAGGGCAGAAAACGGAGCTAGAACGCCTGGAGAAGAAAATTAAAACTTTGGAATACAAGGTCAGTTTTTTCATTTTCATTAGAAATAAGATTAAAAGTACTTTGTGGATAAGTTATAAGAAAGGTGTAAAATATCTGAAGCTCTTTAGAATGTGAACTAGTTATCTGGGTATGTTTGTACAACAGTTAATATTCTAGTATATGTTAACAGCCAAATATAATAGCAACTCCGGGCTTAGATGGTTGCACTTCTAAGAAGCATGCCAAGTCCTTCCTCTCTTCCTCCAGATTGAGATTTTAGAGAAAACTACAACAATTTATGAAGAAGACAAGCGTAATCTTCAGCAAGAACTAGAAAGCAAGAGTCAGAAATTGCAACGTCAGGCTTCTGACAAGCGTAGGTTGGAGGCACGATTGCAAGGCATGGTGGCAGAAACAACCATGAAATGGGAGAAGGAGTGTGTAAGTACACTACCATATCTGTCAGAAATGTGTGATGGGGGAACTGGGCGGCTTGTTTTTGTGGTTTTTTTGGGGTCTTTTTGGGTTTGTTTCTTTTTTTTTTATATAGTGCTGGTATTAAGCATGGAGATGGTACTGTTTTGTAATCTGGAAAATCTTTCTTTAGCTTGATATGTCACTATTTCCAATAGCTTGTATCTCAGCGGGGAAGAAATTAATTCCATGTGGAATATGCAATTCCCTTCAAACTTTCAGCACAGCTACTTGTGCTTTTGAGTGAGGTACTTCATGCTTTTCCTCCTGTGTCTTTGTAGGAGTGTCGTGTGGCGGCAAAGCAGCTGGAAATGCAGAACAAACTTTGGGTCAAAGATGAAAAACTGAAGCAACTGAAGGCCATTGTTACTGAACCAAAAAATGAAAAGCCAGAGAGGCCTTCGCGGGAGAGAGACCGAGAAAAGCCTGTTCAGAGATCAGTGTCTCCTTCACCAGTACCTGTAAGTCACCTTTAAAACACTTCTTGGTATAGGGAAAAGCATATTTATAAGAATGAACAGTGCTAGGGCCGTTCTCTTTAGTGTCTAGAAAATAAGTTCCCAAGCCCAGAATTTGTATAACTTACACTTGCTTTGAATTCTTTGTCTGCTGTTGTATTTATCAGTGCTCTTTATTTGTGCTCCTACCTTCTAATGCCACTGGTATTGGAAGAATATCTGATTCTTTATGCTGTCACTGCAACACAATGCCTGTCCAAAACCATAAGCCTGACTAGCTGAATTGTCACTCTGCACATTGTCAGTATTCATTGTTTTATTGCCTTATAAGTTGACAGTTCTGCATGTTCACTAATTTCTTTCCTGTTCTCTCTAGACTTCTAGTAACTGTATTACTCAGGTCCCTAACAGCCAGCGGCTCGTGAGCAACCCGCAGGTGCCCAGGCGTTCTAATTCTTGTAGCAGCATTTCTGTGGCATCCTGTGTTATGGAGTGGGAGCAGAAAACCCCTTCGCACAAGCAGACCAGTGGCACTTCTAATGCAAGGAGTAGACACCAAGAACCAGGACAAAGTAGAGACTATAACACCTCAGACAGAAGGCGAGGGATGTGCTTCACTGGAGTCATTGAGGTTCCCAGCCCTAGAGATGAGCTAGAAATAGAAGAGGATCGATGCTGCAGGGTTAGTGCTGCTCCTGTCAACAGCTAAACGTAGTGTTGCTTAGTCTGCCTTAAAATCTCATTGAAACTGCTCTCTGACATTGAGCACACCTAACGTAGACTGGAGTTTTCCCCAAAACATGTTTCTCCTAGAACAGTACTGTTTCTGAGTTGTCTCACTACTCGTTCTATTTGACTCCTTAACATGATGTTTAAAAACTCCTCCAAAGCAGCGTGTGTATTTCTTGCTAGCGCATAAATAGCTCTAGTAAGGAACTCCTGACGAGCTGAACCTTTTCTCTAGCTGTGAACGTCCCTGCTTTTTAACTTGTGTCTGTCTCCTCAAATTGGTCTTGCAGCCTGCAATTTACCGTAGTCTGTTTGGGCAGCTTAAAAGGTGGTTTTATGAGCCATGTCTGCAAACGTCTACTGGAAATTGCGCTTGGGCAAACATCTCACTTGTGTGGCTGCTCACTTTAACACTCTTAGAATCCTCTTCCCTAATTTTCGCATCTGCGTTAAAACTGGGGGCTTTGCTTACAGGTGGGAGACTTTTTTCCTTTTTAAACTAATGGGCGCAAATGTTTGAATTGGCGGTGTCTCTATCACACGATAGCGCTGTCGCAGTGGCTCAGGTAAATCAAAGAGAATTGTACAACCCCAGCCTCTCGAGAGAGGAGGCAAGTTTAGCAGGGTATGATTAATTTTTGATAGTGTTCTCAAAAGTTGGGTTACTTGCTGGCTCTTTGAGGTCAGGACGTGCTTTTAAGCAAATGCTATTCCAGTTAACTCACATGAACCACTGTCAACAGAGGAAGGGGTGTGGTCTCTGCTGCAGTAAAATGTGACCAGTAGTAGTGTACCCGCTCCTTGGACGTAACTTCTAAGGCACCTTGGCAGAATTGTTTCAAAAAACCACCAATGGAAATAAGTACTTGCCCACTAAAAGGGGGTGGAAGTATTGAAGTTCTTCTTTTTTTTTAATTTTCATGGAAGTTTCTTGCTTGAAAGCCACATTTCCCTATGTGCATTTAATTTTTAAGAGCTGCTTTAGGCTTGTAAGAGGTGTACCTCCAAAGGGTACAGCCAATCTCACATCTGTTGGGCAAAGAAATCCTAATTGATGCACATCACCTGAAACTACAGTGGACACAATTTGCATTCTTAGGTTTGGGATGTGCAACCTTGCTGTGATTCAGAGGTCTCTCAAATTAGTGTGTAAACGGGACAGAGAGAGTCTGCAAATACTCTTCTGAAAGTGCATTCAAAGATCCTGAAGGCACCCAGGTTTTTAAGCAGGTTTTCCAGAATGTTCTGATTTTCCTGAGCAACTGACAACAATGTTCATAAAATAAAAATGTGTGAACATCAGTCATTTCTCATGGGTTTCCAACAGCTGAGTCCAGAAGCGATAGCACTACCACAGGGGATGCTTCCCCTGCTCTCTTTACTCAGGTGTTAGGTGGCCTTCCTTTGGAGTTGTTGGAAATCCATACTTCATCTGCTTGCTTTGCTGCCTCAAAAATCCATTTTGATCCATGAATGCATCCATGGAAACATAAATTTCTCTTTTTCTGGTTGGTTAATATGTTTGTAGCAATCTGTTTTGATTTGGAAACTCAGGAGGAGCGTTACCAAACATAAAGGTGCCCTCCTTGGGGAAACTTTACTGGGTGTGGAGTGCAACAGATTGGATAACGCTTAGCTCAAATTGACAAGAAATAGGAATTGGCACAGAAATAATCCACTAATAATTTAATGCAAGGCTCTTGGTCACGGTGCCTCTCGGAGTGCGCTCTGGAAGCCCTTTAGGAGCAAAGCTTTGATCTGTGTACAAACACATCTTAACCAGACCTGCAGAGTTCACTTCTGCTAATGATATTCTCCGAGAGATTTACCATGTGCTGATTTCTTCTGATTCTCTTCCACTCTGATCAGAACGCGCCTCCAGTTCGCCTCAGACACAGACGCTCGCGCTCGGCCGGGGAGCGATGGGTAGATCATAAGCCACCTTCTAACCTGCCCACTGAGACAGTCATGCAGCCGCACGTCCCTCACGCCATCACGGTGGCGGCTGCCAGTGAAAAGGCACTAGCTAAGTGTGACAAGTACATGCTGACTCACCAGGAGCTAGCCTCTGATGGGGAGATTGAGACAAAGCTCATTAAGGTAAAGCAAACACCTTCGTGGTGAACTTGTGATGGTAACCCTCTCAAAGCCTCTTTCTGGCAGTGCATTTGTGCTGCAGGCTCACTGCCTGGGGAAAGGACCAGTTTGACTCCGTCTGCTGAGAGATTTGATTGGAAAAGGTTGTGCAGATGGATTTAAGGGAGCTTTTAAAGTCTGAAAAGACTTTTCTTGAATTTTGTCATTGTTTCATAGAAACCATTTCAAGCTTGTTTATTTCAGTCACCGTTTTTCTTGAAAGTAATTAATTTATTTTCCCCCCTAGTTAAATGCAATAATCCATTTGTAGTGGAAGTTTCTTAGACTTGTGGCTGCAGCTCATCCTGTGGAGTCAGCCTTGTTGGAGCGATGTTATTTGATTTCCACTAGCAATATGAGTAAGCTTGCTGTAGTGATGGATGCTCCAATGCTCCAGGACATAATTTCTAGTACTGACAAACAAATTGGTGAGACAGCCTGGGCTTTGAACGCTTGTGATGTTTATGTCCCAAAATGCTGACTGTACTTACCCAAGGCAATTCGAGAACTCTGTGTAATTTGTAGTAACAAGCTCTTGGTTCATTTTTCCTGTAGTCGTGGGCCTTCCAATATTGTCTTTTTTCTCTTTTTTGAGTTTTAAAAAGGCCCTCACTCCTGTAAGGCAACCTTGTAGTTTCCAGAGATGTTTCTAAAAGCAAAGTCTTGTGTAGCTGACAACATGTGTGTTCGTGCTGTGGAACAGAACTACTGAAACTCAGCCTAGGCTGTGATTTCTGTAGTATTACTTAATAATAATTGTTATCGTACAGGAATTTTTATCAGCATAGTAACTGCTCTGTGGGTATCCTGCATGGTGATTAGGGTAGATGGTGTTCACTCGTTATTGTCTGGTGTATAATAAGATATCTAATGGGGGGGAGAGTGCACATATACCTGCTGGCTGCTAACCTGCAAGGAAATTACAGTTGTAAGCACTTAAGTTTTCATTTGAGAGCTGACACTGAAGCCATCATACTGACCTAGTGACTGTACCTTGTAAACTGCTTTTGGTTTCCAGGGTGATGTTTTCAAAACCAGGGGTGGCGGACAGGCTGTGCAGTTCACAGAGATAGAGACTCTGAAGCAAGAATCTCCAACTGGGTGAGTTGTCCTCGTAGTTTTAGGTTCTGATGCTGTTGGAGGTCTGTAACCCAAATAGTAACTGATCCTGGTCCAAAGGATTGAACAAAACGTTGTTGCATCTAACTTGTAAATCATATAAAAGTAACTTGGAGAGGCTTGTAGCTACTGTATCTGCTTTTAAGACTGGTCTGCTGCTGAGAGTGAAGTATTTTTTAAGAAAGTATAAAATGTATTCTCTTGTGTATGAGAATCTGCCAAAATACACGAGGCTTGTAACTTATTTCCCACGTATGCCTCTTTCAGCCGAAAGCGAAAATCGTCACCTTCCCATCCTGACCCACTGGAGGATGCCGCAGACTCTGAATGGACGGATGTAGAAACCAGAGTAAGCTATGAAAGGAGGGGGACATCTCATGCTTGATCAGGATGAGAATTTGGGGTAATGCTGATAGCTGGGTGGGGGGCTAGCAGCTGAGACTGATTTTTCTGTGTCGTCTCAGTGTTCCGTGGCAGTGGAGATGAGAGCAGGATCAGCTCTTGGACCTGGATATCAGCATCATGCTCAGCCCAAGTAGGTGCATCTCTCCTTTGCAGCTGGGGGGTTGCAGTCCCTTTCCTGATAACATCTGAAGTGAGACAACTTTTTTTTTCCCCTTGACCTTGCTGCCCTTCCCTCTTTAGGTTTGGGGTGCACATCCCTTTCGTACTGTAAGATAAGAAGGTTTATTGGGTGTTGGAAACTGGTGGCAGGATAGATCTGTAGGAGACTCTAACCAGAATGAGTAACTTGTCTTCTGGGTAAAACTGTCACTCAGTGCAGTGAGCAGAATGTCAAGTTCGATCTTGTGCTCTCTTGGCTGTAAAAAGCTGGGAACTGTAGGATGCCTGGCAGGCCCAGAGGGGCACAGGGTTTAGGGATGGCTGTGGCAAAGTGCTAAGCTGTGTCCCTCTTCTTCCACCCCCATAGCCTTTATCAGATGCTGATGTAGTAAAATATATTCATTTTTCTTTCTTTAGATAAATATAAATTAAATAAGGTTACAAATACCTTAGTATTCATTTCAGTGTGGCTTAGGGAGGAGGGAACTGAGGCAGCTGTGGGATCACCTAATGGAATACTTGAATGTAGCTAATATCCCAGCTGCTACCTGCTCTGTCGTTGTCATGGCACTGCTAAGGAAGCATGGGCTCTAGTCACACTAGAAAAAACATTCTTCTTTTTCAAATGCATAGATAAGTCTGAATTCTTCGGGACTGTCTTACCGTTCTTTAACGTGGTGAGCTCGGTGGTGGTCGCACACATAAATCGAGCTTCCCAAACCACGAGTCCCAATTTCCAGCAAGAAGTCCAAATGACCCAGCAGTTAGTAAGGCTAGTGCCCAAACACTTGAGCCCCAAATCTGAAAAACCACTTCAGTGACAAAAAAAGTGCTTCGGATAAGATAGTCTTGTTACAGTAGCTGTTGCAGAACAGAATTCAATATCCAGGTTTGGCCTCTTGCAGATAGGTGCTGGCAGTGGTGTGGAAGTCACCTGTTCAGCTCAGGGGAAGGAAATCTGCAGTTTTACCAGACATGTTTACAGGCAGGAGAGAGGGCTGGAGAGGTGACGAGGTTTCTGTGAAGCCAAAATCAGCCAAACTTAACTGTATTTGGAATCCAAAAGGTTTGAAGGGCATTTTGGAGAGCATCCGAAATGAGTAATGCCTCTTTGGGATAAGGTGACAAATAGCGCCTTTTATGCATTTTATGACGTATCTTATTAGAAACTGGACCTGGCTACTTGCAGCCTTGCTACAGCCTTGTAATGTTGTAGTAAATCCTGTAGTTTGCCTGTGCATTGAGTTGGAGCTTGGATTTTTATTTAAATTATTTAATAACTTCAAATAACTTTGGTTTAAGCTCATGGCTCTTTAAAAAAGAAAGCAAAATAATACAACTGTTTCTTGATAAATAAGCTCTTTAGATTTATTGTGTTAATTGTAGCACTTAGCTTAGAACATATGTGAGACTTAGGCATACAGCAGAAGAGGTAAAGAGGTTACTGACTACTGTTAAGGGAAACTGCTGCTCTGTAAAATCTGAAAGTTGTTTATGGCGTGTGGTTTTTTTTTGTTTTTTTTTTTAGGCGAAGAAAGCCATGAACTCAATGTACTACTGCGTTGGAATCCTCTTGTTTTTATCAGACTGATGTAATATCTACTGCCAGGGAGAAACTTGATAAACTGCTCTGTTATCACTGCAGGCTGATATTTTTATACAGCCTGTGCTAGTCAATGGTTAAATGGAAGATACTTTTTTTTTTTTCCATCCCCAAGAAGCATTTGTGTGGGTGTGTATATTTGCAATAGATGTAGGGGGGCTTCTGCCTCCTGGACTGGTGAAGAACACTTCTGTCTCATATGTATGAAGCCCTTGTTATTAAGCTGTATCTTTATAGACTAATGACACAAGGCTTTTGCCTTGCATTTTTTTTTTCAGCGTTTTCTTTTTATAGTGCAAAATCCTTCAGTTCTGGTCACTATCCCCTCCTTGTCAGGTCCTCTGTTTTGAAGAGGCATCAATGCTGCTATTTATTTAGATGCAGTAACGCACTTTAAGAGTGTTTCTATGCCATTTCATATTTTATTGTAACTAGCAACAGCTTGGTAATATGGATTTCTTCTTGGAAGAATTACCTTTCATTATTTAATATGCAAGTCAGCTTCCAAAAACAATTTAGATCTTCAAACCTTCATAGTAACGAAGCAAGAATACTGATACGATGAGTAATGGTGCCTTGACATCAGACCTACTTTATTTTGTAGTGCGAGTAAATAATTAAATGTTTTACATCTGTAGATATGGGGTAAAAGGGTGGTTTGCTCACAGATAAGGTGGGAACTTTATATGTGTGGCTCTGCAAACATGTTAAAATAAATACTTTTATTCAGTGGCTCTTACACACCATGTTCTCGTTGCTTAGGGGTGTGCGAAGCTACAGAAACTAAGGTAAGCGCCACAGCATCTGGACTGTGTCTCGTGCAAGGAGCTGTGGGTGAATGCACCTTTTGGGATGTCTCTGAAGTTTAAACCATGCTTGGATCCCAAGATATGTTTTGGACAACCTTATCTTCATGTCTGCAACTCACTTTCAGGGGCTGTTGGTTCCATTCTGAGTGGCTGACGGCCTCGTTAAAAGATACTGAAGCTTTGAGCTTTTGTTACCAAGTAGTTTGAAAAACAAGGAGATTTTTAAAATTCTTTTTGAGGAAAAAGTGACCAATGTGAGTGCCTGTTCACAGCTGTTATAAACAAATTTATTTTTCAGATGGCCCATGAAAGGGCTTATATTCTAAAGAAACATCACGTTTTCTGCAGGTTCCGTAGGCCCCCAGCGGGAGCAGAAAGCTGTGCAGCCGCAGTACAGCTTGCACGGACGCTGTCCTCTGTGGCAGGCTTAACGCTCACCTGGCTAGGAGCAGGCTTGATCGTAATCACTCTGAGAAAACACCCAGCAGCGCGTTGTTATTTTATTGTCTGGAGCAGGCAGTGCTGCTTTCGAAGGCTTTCCGCCCTGGCCTGGGAGATGAGAATTCCTGTTTCAAAAAGCTAGGAGCAGAGATAGTTCTGTGTGGCAGGCGTGCGTGTGGTCGAGATGCTGGCTGAAGTGGTTGTGCTTTTATTTACTGCCTGATTGGTTAAATGCAATGCGTGTGGTCGAGATGCTGGCTGAAGTGGTTTTGCTTTTGTTTACTGCCTGATTGGTTAAATGCAACATCTTAGAATGTAGCAAATAAGTCATCAGTGACCAACAGCAGAAAAACCAGCAAGGGGAAGAACCAGCCTGGAGAAAGGGGTGGTGGTGTTCGGATCCCGTGCTGCCTGGTGCTGGAGCTGCGTGGTGAGCCCGTGCCACTAGATGGTGTGAAATAACCATCGGGGCTGGAGGATCCTCTGGGTTCCTCCCTTCCTGCTGCGGGGTCCTGGGACAGCACCAACCTGGGCGGTGGGTCCCTGCACCCCATCTTCCTGCCGTACCCGCTGCTAACCTGCGGGAGGAGGGGGATAGAAGGGCGGCCAACAGAAATAGCGATGAAAGAAATTTAAATAAAGCCTGTACTCCTATTCCTGGCGTTTAAATTAACTCCTTTGCATGTGCTAAAATAATGAATCTACTATTAATGATGAGCAGGCTGTCAGACGCGTTATCTCTTTGATTCGGAGTCAATCATCCTGTCACCAGCGTTAAGTCATAGTGAGCGTGTTACTGGAGGGACCCAGGAGGGACATGTGAGAAACTGATTCTCAGAACTTTGTCAGGGGAAATATTGAGCCGCAGAGCGTGGCGTCATTTGGGTCGCTTCAGAAGCGATGTGGAAGGCATTCGGAATCAGCTCGCAAAATGCTGGGATTTCTGTCCCTGGTGGCAAAGGATGCAGTGCCAAAGTCTGTCTGTCCGTCCTTGCCAAGCTCTGTGTGTTGAGGTGTGATGTTTCGCAAGAGCTTTGCTCAGAAATTTCTTGTTTGGGAGAAAGCTGTTGAGCTCGAAGGAAACGGCTGCTGCGGCCACCCCATCCTATCGCAAAAGCGCAAATCGAAGACCTGGCTGAGGAGGATCTCTGTCCTTGCCAGGGCTGTGGGGAAGGTGGCAGCACGGTAACAACTTGTCTGGAGTCTGAGAGTTGTTCTTCGCGTGCCTGAGCTGCCCTGGAGGCCTGTCGCTGAGCTGGATGCGCTGCGGTGTGCCTCTGAGCGGAACTTACAGGCAGGGTGAAGGCTGGGCTGCTCTCCCCGGCTTCAGGTCTTGCCTCCTCATCACACTACACCTCCCTCCTGTCTTAATTGCTGACGTCTTTAATTACTCCAGTGCTGTTCTTACCTCCTGTGGTGGGTGGTGTATGTAACTGAAACCTGCTGAGCTGCCCTGGGTTCCCTTTGGAAAGGAACAGCTCGGGGTGTCTCGGCGTGGGGAAGGAGACACCGCAGGGACTTGTGGCAGGAGGAGCTCAGAGTGTGCAGCGAGCTGGGGCTCCTCGCCCAGGTCCAGCAACGCTGTTCCATCATCGGTGCTGCTCAGTCGCATTCCTCTGAAGTTGTTCTTCATGTCTTTGCATCTTCTTCACATATTTACTCTTGCACACGGAGCTGGCAGTGTTTACTCTGCAAAGATTCCTCCAAGACTCAGCTAAGCACACAATTTACTCAGCTAACAAGGGCTGGCATTTATTGTGGGTGTCTCTGTGTGCTCCTCGTTCTTCAGTCTCGGCTGATGTTCGGTGGGAAGCATTAAAACAAACAGCAGCGCGCGGTGGGAGGCTTGCCTGGACCGTAGCTCCTCCATCAGAGCTGAGCGAGGCTGCCGGTGTGATGCTGGCCAGAGCCCGGCTGCTGTCAGGGAGGATGGAAATGCCTTTTCCAGCAAGTGGGCTTTGGGGAAAAATTCTCAGCTTTGGAATGGGGAAAAATTTCCTGGTTTGGAAATTCCCCTTTTTTTTTTTTTTTTTTTTTTTTTTTTTTGCAGTGCATGTATACCTTCCTTTATTTTTCCCTTGAGCTTTGCACTGATTGCAGCTAACGTTTCCCCAGAGCGGGTAAGGAAGTAGCCCTATGGAATAGCTCAAGTTTTTATTTCTCAATATTTCTAATTTATAGTCGGGTCTCTAAGCCCAAGGGCATCTCGGGGTCTCGCTCTCGCTGTTGGCAG
>NW_010100136.1:5803-12901 GCF_000699245.1 Pterocles gutturalis | reverse complement strand
GTGCAGGGCTGGGACTCTGCTGGGAAGAGGCAGCTGCTGCTCACCTCCCTGCTGGGATGCTCGAGCCTTGCTGAGGAGTGCTGGGTTATACACAGAACCAGAGTACCCAGAGGCACAGTAACTGGTGTGATTAGTGCTTTTCTTCATTTAAACAGGGCTCACTGCAGGTCCTCCTTGTTCCTGCCAGTCCTTCTGTCAGCCAGCGGGATCACCCCGTGCTCCAGCGCTGTGCGTCAAAGGGCCGTAGCTGCTGGTGGGAGCAGCTCTTCAGGGCTTTTGTTCTGAGGCTCGTTCCCAGGATTTCTGGTTCGTGCAGAATTTCAGCACATCCAGCCAGCTGCTTTTCCCTGGAAGAGAGCTGGTGAGCAGCAGATGCCCCGCTCAGTGAGCAAGCTGGCGTCAGGGAGGAATCTCCGTTGGTTTGCTTGTCCTTGGGTTCCCTGGCACTTGTCAGGAATACCGAACGGAATTCGTGTTTACCTTTTGAGGTAACAAATTCCAACCACCCCGGGCTGAGGGTGGCAGTTAGCGCTGCCTGATCTCCCTGCCAGCTCCCAGTCGTCAGAGTTTCCTACTGGCAGGAGGTGGAGGCTCTGGACTCTGTTGCTGGCGTTGCTTGGACGTTGCTGGCACCAACTGGCCGCAGGCTCTGCTGAGTAATGAAAAGCAGAAGAATAACACGCAGGTTCAGCCCTGAAATCGTAGACGCAGGGAGCTGGAGCAGAGCTGCTCTGGACCTGGGGCTGTTCCAAACTCTGCTGTCAAAATCAGGGCAGGAGAGGGTAGGAAAGTTCAGGACACCAATCTCCCAGGTGGTGTTCGGTCCCTCCAGGGCAGTGAATCACCGTTCAGGATCTCCAGAAGCCTGGAGATGTAGCTGAACTCTTCCCTGTGACGTTAAGGGGGTTTTACTGCCCACCTCACTGCCTGCCTGCTCCTCCTGCCAAGTGCTGTGCAAGAAAAAAAAACCAGAAGGTGCCTGCGCTGTGCTGCTGCTGTGCAAAGCGTGCTGGCTGGACCGGGCTGTGCGCCGGGCGGGCTGCCAGGGTGCAGGGGAGGAAAAGCGGAGCTGGGGGCAGGCTGCTTGCTTTGGGACCTGGCAGCTCCCATGCGTGCTTCACACCCGCACGCTGACATGCTCCGACCCTGACCCTTCAGCTGTTCGCAGCCTGGCGGGGACCGGCACTCCCCATCCTACCGGGCGGCCCGCGGGGAGCTATTTGCCGAGAGGGCTCAAAGGCACGGCCAAAAATCCCGCCTGTTCGGGGCCAAGGCGGGCTGGCGGAGCTGGGAGGCAGCTTTTGCTTTGACATTTGTGCAGAACACCTCTGCTCTGGCCGGGTTGTGCTGCCCGGAGGGCTGTGCTGGCGAGGGGCAGAGCGGGGAGCTCGGTGCTGCGGGAGCATCCTCGGCGTGCGATGTGGAGGCAGGGACGGGCTGCGGGGGCAGGCGCTGCCCTGGAACCTGGGGTTCTGCTGCTGCCCCGTCCCCATCAGCCGTTGCTCAGCGTGTAACTGGGATGCGGGATTCATCTGGCTCCAACCGACACATCCCCAAACGGAGGCTGGGATCGGGGAGTGGGCACTGCCGCGTGCTTGGACACGCTTTTTAGTGCTTATTTGTGCTTCTCATGCCCTGGTTTCCATTTTCCACTCCCTTTCGTGGGCCAGCCTTGATTCTTGCGAGGCGTGCATGGGCTGGATGGTGGCTCTGTGGTGCGGGCAGTGGGTGCTGGGAGGTTGGGTGCCTCCATCTCTCCCACCATCATCCACGGTGATGGACCACGAGTGCTCCCTAGGGGCTGGGTACCAAAGCTGGCTCTTAAGAGTTTGCAGGAATAAGATTTAGATTGCCAAAAAAGAATGAAAGCTGGAGTTGCTATTCTTCTGAGAGGCTCAGCATGAATAACCCCGAGGAATAACCCTGGCAGGTGTGATCACCCCTCCTGAAATCATGGCATGGATGAACTACCGGCACGTTGGCAGAGCGGGGTGGCATTACATGGGGACAGTGCTGGGAGCAGCATCTGAGGGCTTGCAGGTGATGAAAACCCCCTTGAACCTTCCTACTTGGGGCAAAAGGGTTTATTTGGCTGGGGAGGGCAGCTGGTGTCCGTGCGAGCTCAGCAGCGTCTGCATCCCAAGGATGGGTTTTATTCCTTGTAGCCTGAGCAGATGTTGGTGCAGCCGTGCCCGGCAGCGCTGGTGGCAGTCCTTCGGGCAGGACCTGGCAGCCTGGGTGACATCTCCAAGTAACGAACTTTTCCAACGAGCGGCTCCGCGCTTCCCAGAAGTAGTGTTTGTCTACTGTGTCTGGCTTGATTTACGTGGAGTTCAGACACCGTTAAAAATAATCCCCCCGCGTGCTAAAATTATATCGACTCTGATTAGAGTCAGCTCTGGGGACGAAGTGCCTGCGAAAAGAGGAGTAAAAGGGTGGTGGGGGGGAGCAACAGTTGGTTTCTGCACAAAAGATGTTTGTCCTTTTGCCTGGGCGAGCAAGAGTTAAACAGCCCATTTAACCTGCGGCTCAGATGAAAACTCTTTAATTAACGAGCAAAGGAGTTTTAACTGGTGGTGGAGAAGCCTCCTCCTGCCCCACCAGCGTGGTTGTTCTGGAGCTTTGGGTACTTGGATTTATTTTTAAAATACCATGAGCTGCTCTTGTTGTTTTATTAGGAAAAAAAAAAAAACACAAACCCTAGAGCCTGTAAAATACAATTCCCTGGGATAGAAGGCTAATCCTCTTATTTCTACACATTTCTGGATGATTAAATGGCTGGATTATTTAAGTAGTGATTTGTTACTAGATTGCATCATCAAGGAGATCTGAGGCATAAATATTAGCTCTGGGCTTTGGGCTCTTGCCTGTTGAAAGGGGTAGAAGGTGTTCTGCAGACAAAAGCCAGAGAAATTAAATTAAAGGAGCATGTGGAGCAGCGGGTCACGGCGAAGCCCCTCACCCCGCCTTGGCTCGTGGAGCTTTAACCTCTGCAGAGAACACGCTCGGTAACTAACAGCAGCTTTGCCCAGTAAATCTTGTCTCCTGCTGCGTTCCGGAGCGAACCAGCCCTTCTGCTGCGCTTGGAGATGCTTTGAAACCATTTCTTGGCTTCTTGGGCTTGGCTCAGCCTTTCCCTCGCCCTGCCCTGAGTCCTGGCACCTTTGTGCAGCTCCTGCCTGGCCAGGGGGTGCAGGGGGGGCAATTCGGGAAGAAAATTTGTTCCCTAGGAAATGTGGGTTTGTTCCTAGAGAGAGGAAGGTGAGTGCAGGCGGCTTTGGCGCTGGGTTGGGTGCCAGCAGCTCTGGGGTTTGTGTTCTGTGGGTGAGCTGCAAAAACCAGCTGGCTTGAGTGTTTCCAGCTGGCTTGGGTGTTCCCAGGGCTGGCGGATGGAGGGACGATGGGTGGCTGGAAATCGAGGAGAGAGGTTGGCAGCATGGGGCTCCTGCAAGGCTTGGTGCTGTTGGAATGAACCAATGCAAAAAAAAAAAAAAAAATTGCAATAAAAAGAAGTATTTTTAAGCATAACACCAATATTAAAGTTAGCACGGGCAGGAAGGGTGTTCTGCTGTGGATCTGAAACCAGAGCCGGGTTGGGAAGCACAGCTCCTCGGCCGCTGTAAGAAATTCAGCTGAAAAATAAGACAAAGTAAATATTTACTGGAGCTCAGACTATCCGAATGCATTATTGCATGGGGAATTCTTAGCCCGGGTAGGTTAATACTTTCATCTGTTGTGTTAATAAACCCTCTGACAGCGGGGCTGGAGCCCCCCCCATGGCCGGGCCAGCCCGTGTCCCCCCCCTGACACCAGCTCTGCTTTTCAGTGCCTTCAGCCTCCCGTGCGATTGAGACTCCACGTAATAACTAATTAACTCCATCAAATTGCCATTTATAACAGAGCACCAACATCGCCTCTGCTGCTGTTTGCAGGGAGGGGGGAAGGCAGCAAAGCCCGGGAAGAACAAACGCTCTGGTTTCGGGCTGGGGGGCTGGGGATGGGGATGCCCAAAGGGTGGCGGGGGGAGATGCCTCCCCCCAACCAGGGCAGGGAGGGCCAAAGCTCTTGGGTTGTTCTGGGCGAAGCTTAGAGAGAGTTTCAGCTTTAACCAGGGCTCAAGGGGCAAAGCTCTAGCGGGTGGTGTTTCCAGGGGGGTCAAACGCGGCGCAGGGCTCAGGTGGCAGTGTTAGGAGCTGAGCCTCGATTTCCACCTTCTTCTCGGGGTCTGGGCTTGACTCCTCTGGTTTTATAAAGAGAAAAAATCAATTGTGGGTTAGAAAATGCGGCTCTGGAGCAGAGGCTGAGCCCCTGATGGATGCTCACGCCTCATCGCAATGTGAAAATCTGCAAAATGGGATGTTCCTTGGAAAAAAAAAAAAGTGTGTTTACTCTCAGATATGGAAAGAAAACCACCTCTCCGTGTGCGCTGGCGGCAATGGTGTCTGTTTTCTTGTTGCCCAAGAGCTGAAGTTACTCATTGACCGCTGGTGTCCTCGCGGGCAGAGGTCGGTGGCTGTGACGAGGATGAAGCCGCTCCTCCCTCCCCAGCACATCTCTGCGACCGCGGCATCGGAGCGGAGTTTACACACGTAAGATTTCTTCCATGTGATTTGGGTCATAATTTTGTAAGGAATTATTTTCATAATGGAAAATATCCATTTTTCTTGGCACAGGTGTTTCTGTGAATGTGTCTTTTTTTTTTTTTTTTTTTTTTTGCTGTGATTCAACATTTTTGGCAAATGCCACCAAAAAGCTGGCAATCGAAAAGCAAGTGTTAAAATAAAACTCTCTGTGGACTAGCAGCTCGGGGCGGGGGGTGGGTCTGCCCCAGGGATGGATAGACAGGCAATCAGAAGCTTTAGTGCTCTGATGACCCAGGTGCAAAAGAAGTTTAGGGGTTTTTAAATTTTTTTTAAGCTTTGTATTTAGAGTCCAGCCATTCAAGCAAATGCCAATGGGAGCTCTGGGCTTTCTTTTCCATTCATAAATCCATTTAGGTTGGAAAAGACCTTTAAGATCATCGAGGCTAAAATTTACCTCTGGGCACCAATAAACAGGATAAATTTCAATTTAAAGGATAATTTCTTGGGACTGGGAAAAAACCTGGCCTGGAGGAGGAGAGCGGCTCCCCTCTGAAGCAGGGCTGCTGCTTTGGGGGACGTGAAACCACGTGAAAAACATGTTCCAATCCAAAAATCCATCTTCTAGTTAAGATTAAAAAAACCCCACCCGAACCTGCACATTAATCTCATCAGTGGAAATAATCACGTTGGGTCTACGATCTTAATCTTTTATGTCACCCACATCTGGAAGAGTAATTCAGGGGAAATCCTACAAACTGGGGCTAAGCTGTGCAGCCCCGCCGTGGAGTGACTCCATTGACCTGCAGCTCGGTGGCCCTTCGTCACACTCCTCCGTGTAACAATATTGACTCGGTCACACCTCCGCTTTGTTCTCTTCCCCACCAGGACAGCTGCTAAGTGCTGCTAAAACAAACATCCCCTGCTCCGCGGGGCTCCTACGAGGTTTGCAATCAAGCGCTCTCTAATAACTGCTTAAATACTCTCGTCAGCCTTGTCCTTGCTGTTTGCTTTAGGACACGGTGTGTTTTCCTCTCCCCCCGTATTTATTCTGCACCAGCGATAGTCAGAGCTGGAGGTCACACAAAGTAAATGCAGGTGCTGGGCTGGTTTAGGTTTTTTTTTTTTTCTTTCCCTGGGCTGAGTTTGCCTTTCTCCACCAGCGGCGGGGATGCGGCTCTAAAAGCATCACCATGTTTTTCCGAGGTCGGGTAACCTGAATGCGGCTCCTTATCCTCTCCTGGTAGGTTTCCAAAACCAAATGGAGCAGATGAAAGGTGACAAGAGAAAGAAGAGCTTGTTTAGCAGGAAGAGGGGAATCCACACCGTCGATGCAAAATGATGTTCCCACTTTGCAGCCTTCAAGGTCGTCAGGAACTGGTCCAGATGCTTGTACGAGGCTGGGGAGTGAAGCGGAACAAACCCAGTGCCTGTCGGTGTCTTGCTTCGTTCATCCCGGGTGCTGTAACGCACAGTGGTTATCATATAGGTATGGCTATAGGACAGCTGTGGCTGGCCAGTTATCCGAACAGATAACCCTGTCACCTCCAGGGGACCGGTCGGGATTTGGAGGACACACCTCCATCCCATAGCTGCATCCCCATAAATCCCCCCCGGCAGGATGCTGTACATCCCCCTGCCCCACGCCGGGTACCGCGCGGTCCGGGAGAGCTGGGGAGGCAGAGATCTGCACATCCCCGGAGCAGGGACCGGTAGCACTTCCCCAAATTGCTGCTGGGAATGAGCGTTTCCAAAAGCGATGGCTCCTGACCGCGTGTTGCCCCCCAGCACCAGCCCCGATGACAGGTCTGATACCGCCCGGCGCATTCTTGGCCGGCTCGCCTCTGGCACGGCCGCGGGGGCTGGCTCTGCAGAGCCCTCCCAGCCCCTTCCCCACAAAGCCGCTATTATTCTCCACCCCGGCTGCTGGAATCCGCTCGCCCTGGAGCAGCTCCATCCCATCCGACCTGGTGAGCTGGGGCGTGGGCGCTGCACCCAGCTGCTCCCACCTTAGCCTTGGAAACCAGAGCTTGATGGTCCAATAACATCTCCCCTGATTTTTTTGCAGCTTGCAGGGCTTTGCCAAAACCTGTGCATCCTTGTCCCGAATGGTGCTGTGCTCCTGTGGCTCGTGTTTTGGGGGGGATGGCAAAGGAAAGCAGCCTGGGCAGCAGCCTGGCCACCCCGGAGCTGGGCTCAGCAGGGGCAGGGTCGTGCCTCCTGCAAACCCCCCGGAGCCCCACAGGTGTTGTCCCTTGCAGAGCCAGCCCACGTGCATGGCCCAAAATGAAAAGAAATGGTTATTTCCCTGAGTTAACAGATTGCTGGGGTGGGGATGGGGAGGAAGATGCTCCGTCCAGAAGCACCTTGTCCATCAGAGACGTGCAGGGTTCAAGTGCTGCATCCGCAGTGGGTTCTGCGGGTAGCGGGGGACATCAGCGATGAACCCCCTTCTCCCCCAGCCGCAGGGGTGTGGGGGTACTGCCTGGCAGCAGCCACGTTCCAGGAGCCAAATCAC
>NW_010100136.1:1894-5736 GCF_000699245.1 Pterocles gutturalis | reverse complement strand
GAGGATGCGGCGTTTAAATCCCCAGAGAGACCGCTGCGATGGGAAATCGGTAAGTGAAGCATGAGCGATTGATTTTAGAGAATTTTTGTGGCTGGGGGCTTCAAGCTGCTGTCGATATTTCTGCATAAATAATGAAAGACGTTGAAAGGGGGTAGATGTGACTGGCAGCGTGCCTGGATGAACCTCGGGCTTTGGGAGGTGTGGGGAGCGCTGGGAATCGCTCTGTGGGCTTGGGAAGCTGCCGACACACCGGTTATATCCCTGTGCTCACAGCATCCACCCCATCCTCGCTGGCAACGTATCTTTAATTATCCAGTTATCCTTAAGACCAAAAAACAAAAAAAAAAAAAAAAAAAAAAAGAGATAGGAAATGATGAGCTGGGCAGGTTTTATATCCCGTCCCGAAGTGGTGTTTGTTGGTTCGTGGCAGTGGCAGCGGGCAGGGCTGGTCCTCCGGCTGGAGTGAGGGTGATGGGGAGCATCCAGGAGCAACCCCGCTGCAGTCAGGGGGGTCTGGCTGCCTTCCCCAAGAGGCATGCCCCCGTCCCAGCGTCTGTTTATGAATAACTCAGATGTTTTCCCACTTCCATCCTCCTGGCCAGGACGATGCCCTCGCCTCCTCCTCCTCGGTCCTGTCTCCCAGACAATAACCAGGCGGTAGCTGGCACCCACCGGCAGCACATCGTTACCTGGCTCTGTGCAGTCTGAGGCTGTTTGTAGCCGATGTGTTTGCTTTGTACGGAATTACTCCCGACGCTGCCAAGTACAACCGCACCAGCTGTTAATTAGAGTTTAGCTTTTATTACCAAAAAGTCTGCTCTGTTGATACGGAAAATGGGAATAAAAAGTCATTTAACCTATTGTGATGTGAAAATAAACGATGACTTGTTGGTTTAATTAAATAGTCTATTTATCTAGCCGTCAAAGTGTTTGAGCCTACGCAGGATTATGAGCAGCGCTGCCCTGGCTCCTCTCCTGCTGTCGGAACAATCCGCGGTGTTTGAAGTGACAGTTACCTGCTAAATGGCCCGTTCAACCCAGCACCAACCTTGCAGCAGAAAAGTCCGATGCAGCACTTTGCTTCCTGCGCTCCCTCATGGTGGTTCCCCATTTTTTCCTTTCCCTCCCCCTTCCTTTTTTCCCCCCTGAGGAACCACAACACTCTGCAACTCTTCCTGCTGCACAGCAAAGGGCGTCAGCATCCGCCCCTTCCCTGCATCCCTGTGTGCACCTGTTCTCTGCTTCCCAGAACCATTCCCGCTGGGCTCATTTTGGGATGTCGCTGTGGGTCTCACGGAAGAAGCAGCACTGGGGTTCCGGCGTGGGCTCTGTCCTTTGCGTCCTGCTCTGTGCCATAAAGCTGGTAAAGGAGCTTCTCAGATCTGACGGTCTGAATGCTTTGTGCTTTGTCCCTGCAGCTCTCTCTTGGATCACCAAGAAAAACACAACGAGCCGGAGAAGCGGGATACGGCTCGTGGTGAGCCCGGCACGTTGGGAGGGACGGATGGAGGTGTGGTTTTATCCCTGCTGAGCAGAACTGGTGAGATCTGGAGCTGAGCGGATTGGCAAGGAGAAGCTGGCGATCGAGACCGATGACTCTTTGGGCAGAGGTTCAGCTGAGCTCAGCACCGCAGCGCTTTCCCATCCTGGGGAGCTGGGAGAGGAGCTGAACAGATGCACCGATGACGCCAGGGGAGAAGCCCAGTTGCCCATCGCTCTTTTTTTTGGTGTCAGCGCAATGCTTCCTCTTTACACCCCGCAGCGGTGGCACGGAGCACACGTGTCCTCGGCAGAGCTCCGTCTCCACGAGGGTGCTGAACTTGTCTCGGGTGTTTACTTACGCTTCCACGCTGTTTGTGTAGTCAGAAGTCTTGATCTCGTATTTATCTCCTCTTAAAACAGCTCCAGTTTATACTTTAAACACATTAATCATTCCCAAGCCTTTAAAGGGCTTTTAAGTGGAGACACTGGGTTTGTTTGCCTTTTAATTTTGATTTCAAGTCTCCCTTCCGAATAACAGGCGAGTGCTTTAAAGGACATTGAAGGAGCGTGCTCTCCTAGAAACTGCAAGCCAGTAACTTTGCCCCCATGCTAAAAAAATCTTGCAGGGAGCCGTGCTTTGGTGGGACGCCTCTGCGGGTGGCAGCAGCCGGGTCCCCGCTGCTGGGACTGGTTTGCATCGGCTGAGCCGTGCGCTGCTGCAGCGGGTCCCTTGGGGAGGGCCCGGGGCTCCTCGGGGTGCTCCTGGGCTTGGGGTGCTCCTGGGGTTGGGGTGCTGCATCTCCAGCGCAGGGGAGGAGGGGTTTGCAGCCAGCGTGGCCGTGGGGTGGTGCGTGCAGTCGCCAGGTTTCGGTGCCAGCCTGGGCTGTGTGGTCTGGCTGCCAGGGAGGCGATAATGCATTCGGTGGTTGCCTTGGCTGGGCTGCTCCAGGGCTTGGATTTGGGTTTTTGCAGTCCTTGGTTCTTCTAAATAGCTGCTGCAGTGTTTTAGCTGAAGGTTAGAGAAGTGCTGGCAAAGCACAGCCTGCCCAAGGACATCCTGAATGGCTGTTTGGGGTCTGTTTGGGGTCCCCCGTGCTGCCCTGGCCCCATCCCCAGCAGAGGGGTCACTGGCTCTGCTGCCCGCCCCGGGGCTGCTTGTGGTCCTGGGTCTGGGCTCAGAAACTCTCCCAGGGTTTTGGGTGCAGAGGGACAGGGCATCCTGGCTCAGCGGTGCCCAGCGATGCTGGCTCCGCTTCCAGGCACTGCCTCGGGCTCACTTTGGGTCGATACCGGCATGCTTGTTTGCTTTCCAGGGAGGAAATTCTGCCCAAAGTAAGAAAACTCCCACAGCATCCGTTTCATATAGAAATAATAAGCGTTGGGAGGGACTAATAGCTTTGGGGCAGCAGTCAGGCACAGAAAGCCTCTCGTTAGCGAGGGGCTGTGACCTCGAGTCATTAATGTCTGGTTAAAATGCCTGAAATCAGGCCGATGGTTTCTGCTCATCACCTGCAGCCAGGGCTCAGCGGGGCTGCGAGGCAGGATTTGGGCAGCTGCCCTGTCCCCCAGCCCCTTGGCCACAGCACAGTGGCACCGTGGTGGCTGCAAAGCCCTTGTCACCGGTGTGCCAGCCTCGGCGTGAGGTGCTGCTGTTTGATGGGGGTGTTGGTGTTCCTCCCGTGGCAGGGTGCGAGCGGGACCCTCCTCGCTCCCCTGGGAGCGGCTGTAGGAGGCGGGTTTGCCAGAGCTGCACTGAATTATTGTTGTTCTCCTCGGAACGCTGTCTAGGGGCTGCAAGGGGATGCAGATGTGTCGATGCTGAGCACATCTGGATCTGTCCAGATGAAACAAGTTGTCACGGCTAAAGGGATCTGTGCTGGCAGGGGACGGGACACATCTTCACACAACAGGGTGGAAACCTGGACGTGTTTTATTTTCTCCCACCTTTCAGGATGATAAATGTCTGCATCCCCCATGGCCAGGGCTGGGTACACAGGAGGAGGTTTGCCAGGTGTGGATGGACATGGATTCACCCTCTCACTGACTCTGCAGAGCGTTGGGATGTGGCATCCCACTGCCAGGGATGGTGACAGGTGACCCCCCTCTCCTGCATCCTCCCACCTTCAGCCTGCATCCTCCTCCTCAGCATCTGAACACACACGGGCTGGGAGGGGAATGGATGGAGAGCAGCCCTGAGGAGAAGGACTTGGGGGTGTTGGGGGACGAGAAGCTGAACGTGAGCTGCCAGTGTGCGCTGGCAGCCCAGAAACCCCCCCTGTCCTGGGGGCATCCCCAGCAGCGTGAGCAGCAGGGCAAGGGAGGGGATTGTCCCCCTCTGCTCCGCTCTGGTGAGACCCCCC
>NW_010100136.1:0-1606 GCF_000699245.1 Pterocles gutturalis | reverse complement strand
GCGGGGGTGAGGCAGTGGCCCAGGGTGCCCAGAGAAGCTGTGGATGCCCCATCCCTGGAGGGGTTCAAGGCCAGGCTGGATGAGGCTTTGGGCACCCTGGGCTGGCACCCTGATCTAAAGGCCACTTGCGCTGGCGTGGTTGGTGGCCACCGCAGGGAGCCGGGAGGATGAATTCCCAGCAGTTGTTTGCAAAAAAAGAAAAAAGGGAAAAAGTTGGTGTTTGAGCTGGCTGAGGATTTTAACAAAGCTTTTATTGTCAGCTTTTGTGAGGAGGAGGGTTTGCTAAGGGAGGGCCTGGCGGGGGGTGGCCTGGGGGTGCACGTCCTGGAGTCTGGGGGGGTCACAGGACCCCCCTCCCATGGGGCCTGGGGTGGCTGCAGAGGCCAGGAGTGCTCTGGGGGGAAGGGAAAAATCACATCAGGACCCCCTGGTTCTCATCTCCATCACCCCCCAGGTACGTTCATCTCTGCTGCTGCCCCCAGGCGTTTGCTGCCTGGGGTGTGGGGTTCATCCCCGCTCCCACCGCCCTGCTGCTGGTCTGGGACTGGGAGGGAAAAGGCATTAAATCCTGGGAGCAGTGGGGTCTGGCAGTGACAGGGCTGGCGAAGCAGCAGGGCTCCCCCGAGGGCGATGCATCCTTATCTGGGAAGGGGATGGCTGCTCTCTGGGATGGTTATTTTAAGCAATTTTGCTAAATACTGTGCATTTCTTCCTATTTACACACAGGCAGTGATCTAGAAAGCAGCCTAAGAGGCTCAGATAAGCTGCTCGATACCTTGCAGCCAGATTATTTCTGCTCCCCTTCAAAAATCTCCCGGCTATCGGATGTGATGGGTGAGCTGGCAGCCTGGGGGTGCTGGGCTCTCCCCTGTGCTGGTCCTGCTGCTTCCACACATCCTTCTTGGTACAGAGCGAAGGACGAGCCACGTGCACGCTGTTGTCTTGTGCTTGGTAACTCAAGATTCCCTCTTCATTAGCGTCTAGCAATTTAATTTTTTATCTTGCTGTAGAGGTCAATGCACTGGAAGACTTTTTTTTTTTTTTTTTTAGAGAAATTCAGCAGAAATAAGTGAGGCTGGAGGTTAAGTGTTTGATTTGCAGCGACACGACCTCCTCCTGGCTGTGCTGAGCAGCAAGGGGATTCACCCTCTCGCTTTTTTTGCTTTAATTGCAGAAAAATTTAGCTGATTTTTTTTTTTGTGCAGCATATACCATGGCAACCAGAAGCAGTTTTATCAGGACAAGGTGGGGAGCAGAATCTGAGCCCTTCTATTGCAAACCTGTCCTTTGCTGGCCTCTCCAGCTCCGCGATTGTAACAAATGCTTTTTCCATGAGATGTCAGTGTGGCACAGGAGTTTGGATGCCTGTTTGTCAGCTGGGGGAGTAATCCATCACCGGCAAACCATGGCAAGCCATCTTCTGGACCTCCCCCAGGTTTCAGCTCATTTGCAGCTCACAGCATTATTTTTTCCTTTGGCGGAAAGGCGGATTGCTGTGCTGAGCCAGTGCCACGGAGGGACGATCGCTCACCTCCAGCATCAAAATCCGTGCGAGATGTGCGTGGCCAGCCCAGGTCTGTCCCTGAGGACTGGAGGAAAGCGAATA
>NW_010100135.1:387-23725 GCF_000699245.1 Pterocles gutturalis | reverse complement strand
CCTCAGAAAGCAGGGTGTCCCCCAGCGCTGGGTGTTGGGACTCCCGGCCCAGGCGAGGGGCTCTCTCTCGGTGTTCGTTGCCGGTCCCACAAAACGCTGGCCCAAAAGGTTCATCCTACTCTTTCAAAGTTTTAATTGCTGGAGAGGCCAAAAATCACATCCTTTAAGGGAAGGTGGGTGGAATGACCCAAGTTGTTGCTCTCCAGGCTGGGGCACTGGTGCCACCAGGGGATGTTGCCAGCCCTCAGCTCAGCAAAGATGCTGGGTTTGCCCCTTGTTTTTTTTTTTCGTCCAGGTATGACCGGTTGCTACGGATCCGAGCACTAAGGTGGGAATATGGCAGCGTCCTGCCAAGCAGCATCCAGTTTCACATGTCAGCTGAGGAAGTACGTCTGCCTTGTCTGTTTTTTTTCTTTCCCTTTATTCCTACTGATTATCTATTTAGTAGAGTCAAAACAGGGTACACTTCTCTTCCCCCACTATAAACATGACACTTAATGTGCCTTTCTGTAAATATTGATTTTTTAAATTTATTTTCTATGGGTACAATTCCAAATGGATACCCCGTGCAGGTGATGCTTGGCACTTCTATGGATCAAATGCACTAGCTCAGACTCACAGCCAGCAGAACTGTCTTCACGTGCTGCTCTCAAATGCCACCTCTAGACCGATGGAGAGAGCTGCTGGCATTAGCAGCATGTGTCCTACCCTGAGTCCAGATTGCTCTACCGCTGGGGCAGTTCTTCCCTTTAGAAGAGCTTGTGTTCACCTTGGCACGAACACCCTTGGGAACAGTGGGCTGAAGCACAAATAAATTAGATTTCATTCATCAGGGACCTGTCTTTCAGCATTAGTTGTTTGGCTTTTATCTGAGGGATCACTGTTAACATCCGCAGGTGGAGTGGTTCAATCGGTACAAAAAGTCTCTGGCTACCTACATGAGGTCAGTAGGAGGAGAGGAGGGGCTGGACCTCACACAGGACATAAAACCTCCTAAAAGCCTGTACATTGAAGTAAGTAAGTGCAAGATTAGTGATTTCTGAAATGAACAAACATTTTGCCCAACTTTTTTTTTTTTTTTTTTTAAGAGAATTTCATCCCCATCCTAAGTCATAAGGTCAGTGAGCAAAGCTTTTTGAGAGCACAAAAGCTTCCACAAGCTTCTACGTTTTACTCTCTCTGCTACTGAGGACTCAAATGTTGAAAGATGATATTTCTAGTCTGCAGGGAATTTGTTTAGTGGGGTCTGAATCCCACAGAGTTGTTACAGCATTTTGCAGAAACATAACCAACTCTCAGATCAGCTAGAAACCTTGTTCCCATGTTAAAGATTGTTAACTAGTTTTATTTTAAATGACTCTGATAAATATGACTATAAATCATTTTACACAATCGATACAATAAAGTATGGGAGCAATCAGAATCCATTGCTAAAGTGCTCTGTTCCAATGTTCTCTTAGAAAGAACATGTAGTGGGAATCAACTTGCCCCTTGAGACAGCTTCACTGTTAACAGATTGGCATTTTCTGCCATGTGGTTCTCCTGGAAATGCTGCTGCTGTTCCCCAGACCCTGTCTCTTGTGCTGTTCTTCCTCTCGTCTCTGTGGAGGGCTGGGATGGTCTGCTCTGCTGGCTGATGCTTCTTGCTCCAGGCAGAGGCAGGAAGAGAACATCAGCCAGAGCCCACAGTGTGGGATCAGTCCAGTTCTGCATTTCCAGGTCTGCTCTAGATCGAGGCTTCAGCAGGTGAGGAAGGATGTGTCATCTGATGATGAGAGCTGCGCTTCTCCTTTGCAGGTGCGGTGTTTAAGAGATTACGGAGAATTTGAGTTGCTGAAGAAGAATAGCCAGGTACCTGTGACAAGAGAGTGTGGTCTGTTCTCTTCCCTTTCTCTCCCATGACCTCCCCTGCTTATCCTAGTGTCACCGCATGTCACAGTTCCTGCACACACAGCTCCTTGCACATGCTGCAAGCTGTCTGTGTGGCCCAGGATGCAGGTTCAGCTCTGCCTGAGCTGGTACAACAATGCAGTGGGCACACAGCATAACAAACAGAGCTGGTCATGTGCAGCAGTGAATCCATGCTGCCTGAGGTTCAAAGAAAGTTTATCTGTTTCTGTGCAGCACTTTTTGCCCCGCTGGAAATGTGAGCAGTTGATCAGACAAGGAGTCCTTGAGCACATTCTGTCATAAGCATGCAGGACAGGAGAGACAACTGCCCACGATGGGGACTAAACTCTGGTGTGTGCAAGGCTTCTTTAGTACCTGACATGAAGATCAGCCCCGAGTTTATAAAGTATGGGGGAAAGGGGAAGCGTTATCCCAGCCCCGCAGCTACAAGTGGGTTTTGTGAATGTGTTTTTGTTTGGAGCAGTTGTGTTCACGCTGACTGGCTAGGCTCCAGAAGCCAGAACAACTCCATGGTTGCAAAATAAAGAACTGTTTCAGCCTTCAATTATTTAGTGTTTTTCAAGAGTTAACATTACATTCGTCAAGCACTCTGACCTGGCTCTCTGGCCATCTTGACCCTGCAGGGTGACGCTCAACAGGTTATTTAGGTGTCTCAGTAGATCTGGTCCTCCAAGTGCCAGGTGAGGCTGCACGAGTTCCTAAGATCAGTCATGAAGCCTTGCCTCCCTCCCATCAGAGGCCTACAAATGTTGTTTCTTAAGGTGCTGAGTGAATGAGAACTGCAGGATGCATGGGCCTGGCCAAGGCTTCTCCTGGCACGCTTGGGCTGTGCCTCTGTCCCTCTGTAAAGAGTCTCCTTCCCCAGAGCACTGGACTGGCAGGGCCTAGGGACTATTTGGAGTAGGGGTGGGAAAGGGAGCAGAGGGTTTTCAGCATTCCAGTTAGCACAAAACCACAGCAATGCTGAAGAGCTGGTCTCCCTCTCGGGTTTTCCTAATGGAGCTGCTCACTTTAGAGTAGTGGCTGAGAGATAACCCTTCTGAAAACACAAGCGCTAGGTAAGACTAGAGGTTTGCCTAGCACTCATCTCTGACAGGAGACAAAAAGCAAATACCTTAGGGAAGATAAAGGAACAGGATAAATGCCTGGGGTGATACTGCACTGCTGTCCCAGCCCCAGCCCAGGAACCTCCCTGAGCTAGCCCACACCCTCTGTGGGGCCTCCACTCATCTCCTGGCACTGTCCCAGGGCCAGGGAACCCCTATGCCCTGGCAGGCTGGGAATTAAAGGCAGCGTCTGAGTTTCAGCTCACAGTCAAGTTATCCCCTTTTGTTCTTGAACCAACAACAGCTTGAGCTATTTTTAAGCCCTCTTCTCTGTACTGACTTTGTCCAGCCTCTGCTTTGCTACCCTGATCCAGTCAGGCCTGTCTATAGTCTCTCTTGTACAGGAGCCTCCATAGCCCCCAAAATCCTAGGAGCCCTTTCCCAGCTAGTGGCCCTCGGGTGAATAACTGAGCCATGCATCGTCCATGCAGAGGGTAACTCCCTGGGCAGATCAATCAATTTGGTATTTGCTGATGTGAATACTTGGCTTTGTGGCCTTTCAGACAAGTTATTTTGGCAAGAGCAGTACTCGCTGACAGTATGTGAAGGCCAACAAGGAAGGCAAGATGATGCAGTTCACTTACCATGTCTCCTGGTCTCCTCTGAAGAAGTGCAGTGCTGAGTAGGGGTCACCAACCCTGCCTCAAGCCTTGGATGCTCAAATTGAAAGAAGGCTCTTCCCTCATCTCCTCCGTCCTGCTCACCACAGAGGCAACAATCCAGCAGCAGGTTGGTTTGGATTCTAGGCTCAGGCTTTAGGAGGGCCAGAGTCTCCCAGAGCCCAAGAGGAGCTGTAGGGAACAAAACTTCAGCAACAGCTACATGAAGCTGCTGAAATACTGAGCAGGCTGGAGATGACAAGAGGTGCTGTAACATCGCAAACACTTTAGTGCCACAACACAGCTTTCCTGCTCGGAGTGAGCCAGAAGCAGGAACCTGCAAGCCCTCCTGCCATGGCTTTCCAGCCGTAAGAGCATGGCCCCAACAGCAACCCTCCACAGAGACGAAGCATCCAATCTGCCACTGAGAAAGGCACCAAAATTGGTGCTTTCAGTAGGAAAATTCAGCGATCCACAGGACTAATTTCCTTAAAGGACTCTGTCTGGTCTCTCTGTTTTCTACCGTCTACCCAGGAAAATCCTGGCAAGACCTAGGAGGACAAGGCTGATTTCCCAACCCAGCCATACCTCCCCTTCCACACCTCACAAACCCCATCCAGGACCAGGGGCAGGGCTGTGACAGTGGGTACCCCATCACCCACTCAGAGATGCTGGTGTGATTTTTCCAATGAGCTGCTTCAGGGCTGAGGCTTGCTCATCCAACAGATGGTTCTTCTCCTCAGTGCTCTTCTGCTTCAGCTCAGCTGCCTGCAGGGCCATTGCAAACCCCCTGTTCTCCTCACAGAGGTCTTCAATCAGCAGTTTGCTCCTGGAGAGTTGGGCCTACAGCAGAGACAGGAGGCTTAAGGTTCAGCATCCCCACACAGGGGTCTCAGCCACACAGCACTAACCCCTCTTGCACTCACCTGTGTGTCCTTGAGCTGAGCTGCCCTCTCTGCCAGCACAGCTTTGGTACTCCTCAGATTATGCTCCAGCCCCTCTACCTGTTCCACAGCTGCCTGCAGCAGACGCTCATGTTCCTCCTGCAGCAGGCAACAAAGCCTAACAGCGGGTTGTCCCAGTGCTCACCTGGCCCCTGGCAATCCTGGACCATGCATTTACCCTGGGCCCCACTCACAGACCTTCACACTCCCTGAAGGAGAGCATGGGGGATCAGCAGAGGTGATGCAGGATGCAAAGAGGAGTGGCACAAGGGTCTAGAGCAGTACTACCTTTCCTAGGTCAGCACCAACCAGTTTTAAGACAAGGCACAGTTTTCCCAGCAATGTTTTTCTATAAAAACAAGCCAGTGGCCTCCCCTCTCTCAGCCATGTCCAGAAAAGCACAGGGGAAGGCATAGTTTCCTTGGATGCAGTTTTTGTGTCTGCTCAGTTTAATTCCTTAGGTTATAATTTGCTCCATCTCTGCCCAGGTTAGTTCAGTTGAATCACAGTGTTCTGAAACAAAGGACAAACTCGCAAAAACCCAACACTTTGTTGCCCAGTGCCCTAGAGATAAAACCACCCAGCTCTGTGCAGGCTAGAGGTGTAGAGGACTCAAAGCTTTCTCCAGGCTGAGCCAACATGGAGTGTCTCCCTGGATAACTCCTGCTCCTCTAGGCACAAGGTATCTGGTCTGGGGTAGGTAGATTAGAGTGAGGAGGGATCTTGTTTGAGGGCAGAGTGGTGACTGGGTTAATGAGCAATGACAATTGCAACTGAATTTGAAGATCAAGTGCATTTTCCACATGGGCTCTTGATAGACAGCATCTTCCACCCAGAGCTTTAGTGGCTTCGACCACAGCTGCCTTCCAGGCTGGCAGTGCTCCCTCCCTGTTACCCTTGACTGAGCTTCCACAGTTCCCTGCTTACCTGGGTCCTGACCAGCTGCCTGCATGCCTGCTCAGCCTGCCGGTGGAGGTTTTCCTGGAGCTGCTGAGCCTTGCACTGTTCCTCTCTCAAGCAGGTTTGCAGCTGCTCAAACTGTTTCTTTGGCACCATGTTGTTCATCTGGGCCTTGGCCTGCTGCAACTGCAGAGCGTGCCAAGTCTTGACCAGGCTCAGGCTTGCTTTGGCTTCTACAAGCTGCAACACAGAAAGGCCGATAACTGGTTACAGCTTTGTGCCAGCAAGGGGATGGGCCCACAGCGTGCTGCGGTTGAGGGGAGAGGCTAGAAAGCACCCTGAGCCCCGGCCTCAGCTCTCACGCCGGCACGGCCACAGCCGAGCAGCAGGACTGGGGGAGTGGTACTTGCTGGGCAGCCTACAAAGCCAGGGATGGAGAGCACTGAGAGCTGCAGGAGGAGAAACAGGGACCCCTTGCTGAGGAGATGCTCCCCTTGCTGAGCAGAGAGGAGCAGGAATTGCTGGAGGGATCCTCTGGGAGGGAGTCCTAGCACCAAGGGTGGCAATGGCAGCAGGCAGAGGGGGCCGCTCACCTAGGTTTATTCTTAAATACATCCCAGGCAAGCTGGGCTTCAATCCCTAGCTGTAGTCTACGTGTCCTCTACTTCCTGCCACCAGCAATGGGCAAACCTGGGTCTGGAAAGCAGGTCTGGTCCAGCTTTGCCCTAGGACTACCTAGGGGTGGCTGGCATAGACAAGCTGTACTCTGGAAAGCCAGTCCTTGAGCCTGTGCCCAGGGTAGAAGGCAGGAGAGGGATATTACCACATCTGTAAGGTTTCTCACCTTGGCTTTCCCCTATCCTAATAGTCCTTGTTCCCCTGCTCCAATCGTCTGGTTTCCCTCCCCTCAGATATGGCCTGTCATCCCTGCCCAGCCCCTGCTTTATCCTGCCACTCCTCCAGCTTCTCTGTCAGCCAAGACACGGGCAACCACAGCTCCTGCCATTCCTGTGTGAGCCACCTCAACTCAGCCTCCATCTCCTGTGCCCAGCCAGCCGGCACAGGACAAAGACAGAGGGGACACCACAGGAGCAGCTGCGACCAAGGACCTAGCTGCACCTGAACTGGTTTCAGACATATCTGTCCCCCACAAAGAGGAAGAGGACTGTCTTTTCTGCCCATGGAAGTTGTCCAATACAGCCCCAAGCAGGGCAATACCAACATCCCAGCAACCACTCAGCAGCCTGCCACCCTGCCACCAACTGAGTGACACCCACCTTCTCCTGTGATGCCTTCAGCTGGTGTCGGAGCAGCTCTGTCTCCATCCAACATGCTGCATGCTGCTGGTGGTGCTCTAACCTTGTGGCTGTCTCTGCTCCTCGTAGCCACTCAGCCTCTGCAAGCCTCTGGCTCGGCACCTGGACAGTGCCAGGGCCACCACGGTGGGCAGCCCTGTGCCCAGTGAGTTCATGGCCCAGCTGATGCATCTTGACATGCAGGTGGGAGACCTCCCCCTTGCTCTTCTCACTGTGGAAAAGGTTGATAAACAAAAAACAAGTTAATACCCAGAGGCTTGGGGTGGGAAGAGAGGCAATACTTAACCTGTCTGGCCCCTGCTGTCCTCACTGGGTTCCCACCCAGGAACACTGCTGTCACTGCAGCACCTTGCAGGCACTCAGGAAAAGTGCCTTAATCTCCCAGTCTGACCAAAGCCCAGTGGCCAAGTTCAAGCAGAGCATTCCTGGGTCAGAGAACCCACACGGATGATAGCCCTGGAAGGGTTCACTAGGGAAAGCAGGGCAGGGCGCAGCGGGGGTCTGACTGTACAGATGTGTAACAGAAATACTAAGATTGGTAAGAATGCAGTATGAATGCAAACTTGTCCGTGTGCATTTGTGAAAGTAGCAGATGAAAGAGCAGAGTAAGGTCAAGACACTGACACTGAAGGGTACTGTCCTCCCGACATTGCTCTGAGGACACCATTGCCAGCAGTAATGCTGAGCAAGGTGCAGTTTCTGGCCCATGCTCTGACCAGACAACAACACAGATAAAATGTCAGCAGAAAGCCTGCATCTAACAGCAGGGCAGCAACACACCCCACATCCCATTCTTCTGCTAGCCTCCCAGGAAAATGGGCAACGAACGCAGCTTTCCTCCAAAGCAGGAAAAACAGACAGTGGGCAGCAGGTTTGTGGCTGAAGGTTAACGGAAGCTGAAGCCAGCACGGGCCACACCGCAAAGAGTACAAAAGACATGTCCAAACACCAGGTTGTGGCTCCCAGTTATGAGGAATCCCAGGAACAGGCCAAGGAACTAACAGCCTGCAACCCTCGCCCATGTAGCACACAAGCAATCCTAGCCAGGCCTTGTGCACACATGTCCAAGGGCTCATGAGCAGGTGGGTTTGGGACTGGGAATGAGCAAAATGTCTGGAAGAAAGAGTCTAAGTAGGTAAAGTCAACCTCGTTAGAGATTTTGTAGTAACACCTTCCCTTCTGTAAGACCTTCACTGTCTTTTCTCACACAAATTTTCCCTACTTGACAGGCTATATAACAAAGCTGGTTCTTCAAAGCAAGACTGGGTCTGAATGTTTGAAACATTCTTGTAGTCCTCTAGAAGCACGTGCAGTTTTTTTCTTGTAAATCCTTCAGCCAAAAGCCTGTCAGTTAGCGTTAATGGCTTCTTACCAACACTTAACTCTGCTATTTCAGCCAGCTCCTCCACCTTCTCTCTGCCCAACTTGTTCAAGTGTGTCCTGTCTGCGAGAGGGATACAACCAGCTTCAGGCCAGAGAGTGGCAAACCATGGCCCCCCAGAGAAGGGCCCCGTTTCAGGGATGCACACATCCAGTTTTGGCCTCCAACAGCAAGCAAAGCGAGGCCAAAACAATTCTGAATTGATTCAGGAGTGGCTCAGGTGTCTCTGCCCCAACAGGTGACTCAGCCCAGCCCACAGCAGACAGCTGGGGACATCCAAAGTCCTGCCACATTGTCAGAGGCCTAAAAATCAAGAGGTGACGAGCAGTGGGAGAGCCAGCCTAGCGGACTCTTGGGACCACGTGCACGAGAAACCTGTCTCTCCTTGGAGAGACCCACCGCTCAGTGGGTGTCCCCAGTATGCATCTCAGGTGTCTTAAGGCAGCAGCGGGTGACTGGCCAAAAGGTGTGTGTAGTGAAGAAGCCCATCATTTCCTCCTTCAGCATACCCATCCCCACAGCCTTCCCCAAACCTGGCTTCGGACCCTGTGCTTTGGCCTGTCCAAGCCTTTGGCTGGCCAAGCTCATTCCAGCACTGGCTGCTTTTCCATAGAGGGAAGGGTGGAAGAGTGCTGGCTTGCTCAGAAATGAGCAAAGGCAGGCAGAGACAGCTGAAATCTGGTAAATGCGTGTGAGTGGCTGTCCCTTTTACAAGCACTAGCTATATACACCCATTTGCCAGCCTCCCACAGCTGGCCCCTCTCTTACCCATCGTGTTCGCTGCCTTTTTCCTTTGCTACCCTCATCTCTCGCTGGAGTCTCCCAAGTTGACTTTTCAGCAAGCTGTTCTCCTCCAGCAGCTGGCACAGCTCTCCCCTGCAGGGAGAGAGAGCAGAGTGAGAAAACCATGCAAAAGCCCTTGGCATGCTAAACTGGCTCCCTGCTCTATTCCCATTTGGTTTGCAAGGACAGCAAGAACGAAAGAAATCTGAGAAACAACCATCCAATAACTCATGCAAAACATGTAGGGACAATCAAGAGACAGTGGTACAGGAGCAAGTCTTCAAGGGAAGGGAAATAAAAGAGAATACGGACAAATATCGTCAGAATGTGTGGCTTCCAGCTGGCTGAAATTATTCTGCCAAGGAGTGGAAACAAAGTGATTTGGCTTATCAAGAGACGCTGAAACGTCATTACAGGATAAGCAGGTGGTGAGCCCAACCCCTCAACTACAACAGAGCTGCGGCTGGAGAAGTCAGCTTGCTTGTGAGGCCTCTCTGATTCTGCAGTGCTGGACACAACAGTGATGAGCCCAAATCCAAGGCAGCCTCTCTGCCTCCTTATCCTTCCACTCCTACTGTACTCCCCGCCTCCCAAGAGGCCACAAATATTGGCACTTGTGGGAAGAAAGCTCAGTCCTGCATTAAACAGGACAGTCCTATCCAACAGTGACTGCTAAACCCCAGGTCCATACAGGACCCAAATTCTGCAGGGGAGAGCAGAGAACGGGCTGTCCATCCTGGCAGGGAGGACAGCATTGCAGTTTGTGGCACTACATGTGGGAGGCAGAAGAGATGAGCAGGGAAGATCTTCCTCTCTTCTCCAAGCCAGTAAGAGGACTAGTGCGCAGGCTGCATGGCATTTGCTCCACACGCTTGGCAGAATGCTCCACATAGCAGCTGCTTTCTGAGTCAGTTTTACATGAGGATTCACATGCTGTGCTTCCTGTGGCATCTCCAACACCCACATACAGCTGGACAAGGCAGAGGAGACAAGCGCGTAGTCAGCCACAGCCACGTGAGCACATCCTAGCTCTCTGACCACACTCCCACGGTTGGTAAAACACATGCACGGGAGAGCAAGACAGAACATAGATGCTGTTACAGTGTCAGGAGAGAACATAGCTGCTGTTAGTGTCTTGGACCATCACGTTAAGCAACCTTGTGTTTCACAAGGCATCTGCTTTTTTTGCAGCAGCAGCACTGTGTTAGTTCTGCAAACTGCCTTTGCGCTCAAACATACCATTCTCTTGAGCTCTGGGTTCGTTCTCCAGCCAGTGCACACCTTTGAGCTGCATTAGCTCCAGTTTCACTCTGTTCCTTTCCCCCTCCAGCTCCATTTTGACAGCCTGATTGTCATGTTTCCTTCTATGCTGCTGTGCCACTCTCTCTGAGGGCTTCTTTTGCCTCTTCTTGCCCTCCATATCAAATCTGTCTATGTCCTGACATGCTGCTGTGTCTGCTGTGTGAAGGCTAACTGTTTAACTTCGCTCTCTCTGCCTCCCTCGCAAGCACATCTCCTTGTCTATCAATATTTCATTTCTCCTTGACAAATGCTTTCAGCTTTGGCTCCAGCTTGGCCATTCACTGCAAGAGATGTCTTTACTGTCTGCACTGGTCCACTCATGACACAATTTTTCATTTCTTCTCAGTTCCTTCAGGGCTGAGATTGCAACAGGAGATTTTAGTCTACCTGCTCAGCTGAGGCTTGGGGGAACCTGCTCCCTTCTCCCCAGAGTGCAGCTCTCCATACACCTTGTCCCTTCCAACACCAGAGCCCTCAGCCCCACAGTCTCTGCATTATTCCCATTTCATCCTGGTGCTTTTTTTTCCCCTCTTTTTCTTCTCAACAGCCAGCACCTCACACATTTTGACTTTCTCCTCATTAACCTTCTCTTCCAACTTTATCTGCCTCTTCTTCCACAGAGAGACCACATCCTTTTCCTTCCGCTTCCACTGCTGCCTCTCCTAGGCATGCTGCTCTTGAAGGTCTCTGCTTGGAGTCATTATCATTGGGAAATCGCCTCCTCTCACACCAATGTTGCTACAACAAAGCCTTATATGCTGCCATTCACTCCATGACAGTTCTTGATTACACTCAACCTCTGCATCTTTCCTAAAGACAAAAAACATTTTGCTGACCTGGATTTGTAACACAGCTTGAAAACCTCAGCCAGTCCCAGAACATATTTTTGCTGGAGAGGCAATGCAGTTTTCTTAAGGTTGCAAAATCAGTTTCCACACCATTCTGCCCTTCTCAAAGACTCATCTATCAGGTGTTTTCCAACAAGTCTACTCTCTACCACAGCCAGTCCTTCTCCCATTCACCAGGGATGGTGGTAATATGGCTCAAATGCCTCGTATTCCTGTTATCTGGGTTTGCTCCCCTGGTCTGCCACAGACTTCAGCAAAGCCACTCCTTTCTCCCATACCTACCCCGTATCTCAGGTCCTCAGCCCTAAAACAGGGATAACGACCCAGCAAAATCCTCCACCTGTGTATTGCCAAAGGGGACTCTGCTCCTGACAAGAGGCAGTGAAGTGAGACACAGCAGGGAAGGTGCAGGAGGAAAGCTCAGGGGCAGTGCTGGGGTGTGCTGGAAAGCAGGAGGGGTAGACATGGACAGGCAAGAATTTCCTGTCCAGTCTCCTCTGCAAGACCATTCTGGCCCCTGGGGAGGTTGCAGAACTGGCACCACAAACACAGGAAGGGATGATGAACAACCATTTAGTGATGAGCCTACTCTCCCACAAGACAGTTTGTTCTGGGTATATAGAGAAATTTAAGCCATTTTTTGCTGCTTTTAAGATACCAGGTTGTGATGATCTAGCATGTAGAGATACATTTGCTGAAGGACCAAAAAAGAGAGAGATAATAAGAAAACACTGATGAAAGCTCATTTCTCTCACTGTTCTGAGATGAAATCTTTGCTCTGCACTGCCTCCAACACAAGCTTATAGAACATGCAGGGAAAGTCTTGAAATAAAAGTCTTGAAATAAAAGCCTTGAAATAAAAGCACTCATGTAAGGGGAGTTTAGACGTGTCACTTTGAACAGCTGCAGCCCTGCAATACTGCACAGATTATTTTTTTTTCCAAATTAAAGCTGCTCTCCAGCCCCATTAGAAATCAGCCCAACATACTCTGGTATGAGCAGGGTATGCACCTCTAGTCTCCTGCTTAGCCCCAGAAACACCAGTGGCTCAGAACCTCAGACTCTCTCTGTCCCTGCACTGGACCCTCAGCTCTTCTCTCTCCTGGTCCAGGTGCTGCCCTGGATGGTAAAAGTCTTTGGTGTGTTGAAGTCCCACCCTGGCCTGCTCCATCTCAAACCTCTCCTCCAGCTCGAGGCTCCACACACATTTTTGCTCTTTCAGGCTATCAGTTACAGCCCAGTACTTTGCAACTGTTTCTTCCAGGTGTCTTTTCTGGTCTTCTATCTTGCTCATCTCAGCCTTGAAGCTTTCCTCAGTGTCCTTCCTCTCTCTCTCAAAGTTCTTCCTCATGAGCTCGATTTCCTTCTCATAATATTTTATCTGTTGGGAGGAGACAGGATTTGTATGTCAGCACCATGCTCCCCAAACCTCCCCACTCTTCCAGTACCTCTGACTCCAATCAATTTATTGGTCACTCTTAACAGGTGACACTCTTCAGGTAGTTGTGGTCCCTACTGAACTTATAATCAGTCTCCTGCAGCAGCCTCTAACAAGCACATATTGGTGGGTCCTGGCTCTTCCCAGTGAGCAGAGCAGTTCTCCCATTTCTCATGGTTTGCAAGGGACCTCACAGAGGAAAGGGAGAGGCCAGGGCATCATCCGCTGCTGCTCCTCATATCCTTCCTCCACCCCACAGAGTGGTCCCTTGTCCAATATGTGCTGGTGAGTAGCTGCTGCTCCCCACAGCTCCCTGTAAATGCTAGAAACTCCAGGATTTGATGAGCACAAAGAAAGGCAGGACTGCGAAGCAGGCAGAAAATCCACGTTGTGCTCCTTGAACTGTAAGTCACTTGTGTGGTAGTTTGGGATTTACTCTTGCAGTGTGGCAATGGAAACCCAGCAAGCATCCCTGATCTCTCAGTTCAGCAGCAAAAGGAGCGAAGGTGGAAACTGAGGCCTCTCACATGAGCACTCGCTGCTGTCCAAAAGGAGGGCTGGGCTCACACTGTCACCTTAAGGCCAGCAGGTTCAAAGTGTGCTCCAAGCCCAGCGAGCCAGCACTCTGATATCCACCATGTCCTAGGAGACACCTAGCTGCTTCTGGTTTTACTGCAACAGTGACAATGAGTAGGGTTCATCTCTGGCTCCCCATAAGGAGCAAGACCCACACAAAGGGCCACAAAGATGGTCAGAGGCTGGAGCACCTCCCCTATGAGGACAGGCTGAGAGAGTTGGGGTTGTTCAGCCTGGAGAAAAAAAGGCTCCGGGGAGACCTTATAGCACCTTCCAGTGCTGAAAGGGGGCTACAGGAGAGATGGGGGGGGTCTTGATCAGGGGGTGCAGGGACAGGACGAGGGGTAATGGCTTTAAGCTGGAAGAGGGTAGATTCTGATTAGATATTAAGAAGAAATGTTTTCCTGTGCGGGGGGTGAGGCAGTGGCCCAGGTTGCCCAGAGAAGCTGTGGATGCCCCATCCCTGGAGGGGTTCAAGGCCAGGCTGGATGAGGCTTTGGGCAACCTGGGCTAGTGGGAGGTGTCCCTGCCCATGGCAGGGGGGTGGAACTCAATGGTTTTTAAGGTTCTTTCCAACCCAAACTGTTCTGTGATTCTATGAAACCTTTTGCAAGGTAACAGAGATTTCCACGCAGCCTTTGCCAGCCAGTGAGAGCTCCAAACCCTCCTACCAGCTAAGATGGGCTGGGGAAGCACATACAATAACCCCAGCAGAGAGACGAGGCACCACCCTGCTCCCCAACCTGAACTCTCCAGCAACCCTCTCGGAGCAGATGCCCCATTAGCCAGGCTGTAGCAGAGCGCTTATCGAGCAGTTGTGCCAAGATGTCAGGACATTTCCCCCCACCTCCCTCACCTCGGTTTCCAGCTGCACCTTCAGATCCTGCAGCTGCTCTTGGAGCTGTTCCACTGAGAGTGATGTCTCTGTGCACACAAAACTGGGAATCAGAGGGCTGTGAGAGCAGCGCACTGGCAGAGAGGAGCCCTGTGACGACAGGCCTGGCTGTCCTGATCGGGATGACTGCAGTTTCATCCCATCAAGTCCATAAAACCCCAGAAGATGGAGGTCCCCCATCTATCTGATAACCAGTTCAAGGGCTGCATCACCCCTCTGGGCCAGAATTTTTTTCCTAATGCTCAACCCGAATCTCCCAACCCACAGGCTACTTCCTCTTTATTACATTGTATTTCCTCAGCATCCTCAACAGTGAAAATCTGCCTGTTCAATCCCAGCTGCCTAGTCCATTGGTCACCATCGCCAACTCCCTCCTCCTCACCACCCATCACACCCTTCTTCCCTCCCACAGCTAGCCAGTGCCAGAACTGGCAGCAGCAGCTCAGGCACAACAAAGCCACCCCACACTCCCATGTAAACTCCAATCTGGAAGGAACCTTTTTTTTGGCACCAAACCCTCCTGCATTTTACCTCCTGCTGGCAGCCCTCTCTCAGCCCTGCTCTCCCATAGCTGGAGATGCAGCCTTTCAAGCTCCTTCCGCAGCACTCCATTCTGGTCCCACAGCACCTGAAGCAGAGACTGGTCAGGATGTGGCCACGAAGCTCCCTAGGGCTGAAGGGGGCCAAGTTCCCAGCAGCCATGTGTCCTCAGGGTCTCTTGCAGCATGAAGAGCAGAGCCCCCTCACCAGCACAGGCAGAGAATATGGCAGGAGGATTTACTTCCATCCCAAACAGGCAGAGACGAGAGATTTTGGAAGAGCCAGAGAAGAAATACAAGCCCAGATTACTGCGACCACTATTACAAGAACCATCATTAGACACTGCAAAGCATGAAGAGCCACAAGCTGCTGCCCCCACATGCAAAAGCACACAATGCCAGAGACACCTCCGAGGGTTGGACCTCCTGACCTAAACAAAACCATTGCTAGCAACCAACACCGAAGAAACACCGTGATCTCACTACAATCCCTCACACAGCCCAGAAGTTTGTGTTTACATCCTCAGGACACTCCTAAGGACATCTGGGCTAGGCGGCAAGCACTACTGTACGCAGCCAAAGCAACAGCAGGATTTATGGTGAAGCAAGTCCCACAGGGCTCTGGGAGGGAACATTTCTAGGTTGCAGAAGGAATAAAGTGAGGCGAGAAGGTGCTGATCCCATGGGAAGCAGAGCACGAGGCAGGCCCCGCAGTCTGCTTAGCACAGAGACACCCTCAGATGCCAGGACATCAGTTTATCCCATCTCAGTGCCAACACTAGCCTGCAGCAAGGCTGCAGCATGGATGAACACCACACTATGAGCCACCAAACCAGTGCAATGAGCCACTTCCATGTGGGTGTTTGGAGTTGGGCAACTGCTTGTGTCACTTCACACCCTCCATCCTGTACTGGAAGCAATGGTGTACAAGGAATCCTGGCTCCCTCTGGACTGTCCACTTTGAGCAGACATCAAATTATACCCCACATGCTGTCACCCAGGAAACTGATGGGCTACAAGAGACTGTGAACTGGATACTGCCAAAGATCCCAATTAATAAACATGATTAAGCAGATCTAGACAAATACAAACTCAGTTTGTTTAGCCTCCATTCTAAACAGGAAAGCAGAGGAGGAGAGGGGCTGACAGCATTCAACAAGGGTAAGGGATAAACCCCAGTGGGTGCCTTCCCAGGGGCAGATGAAGGCTGAACACCTCTCTTATCCCTCAGCATTCTCCTGGACAACTCTGGAGCTGCTCAATGGGAGGAAAAATTGCAACACCGAGCATCTTCAACCTTCTGGTGCCACCTGGAGCAATGCTGCACTGGATAGTGCTCCACCACGTTTGCCTTTAATTACAGCTGCAAGCGGGGCTGTCTGCTGCATCCATGAAAATGCAGATTTCAGTCCCTCCTGGGGGGGATTTGATAAGCCACTGTCTCTACTCAGTGGTATTCCCCCATCACACATAGCACCTGGGAAAAAATTGCAACAAGCACAGGCATCAGGAGCCAAGGCATAGAGCACCCAGCAACTCCCAACATGCAAGACACACAAATCACTTTAAAATGAGAAAAGGGAAACAGAGGCTGTGCTCATGTCCCAGAGAGCCCAAAGCTCTGGGCAGGAGCACAGCACCCTGCAGGAGGTACAACATACAGAACACCAATGCCCGGTACCTGGACAGGCTCACCTTGACCCTCTAGCAGAGTCCAGCAGCAACAAGTTTGGAAGGGGTTGTTAAAGTGGGGCAAGAAGGACGAAGGCAAAACCAAAAAGACAGAAGAATTTAGCTAACATGCTTTCCAAAGAAGAATAGCTTTCTCCTTGCGTTCGAGAAGAAATACAACAGAACCCAGTGTGGTCTGTCCTTATACGCAGAGCTACATGGTTCCCAAACAAAATGGCCCATGGCTACAGGGTGGTAGGAAAGGAGGAATTTACAACCTACCCCTACTCTCCCATGCCAGTATCCCAGCAAGGTAACCAACCCAGGGAGGGCTGCAGGAGCAAGGAGACAGCTGTGTCCTTCCTCCTGCCAAAGGACTCTGAGCCAGGCAAGAGAGATCCTCCCTCTGCACCCTGATCAGGGCTGCCTCCTTCCTCTCCCCTAGGCCAAAGTGCCCACCAGATGTGCCGATAAGAGCTCTATTTTCACAACAGCATTGCTGGAGAGCTGCCCAGCCGTACCTGGCACTGCCGCTCGTACTCCAGGACAATCTCCGCAAAGCGCTCACTCTGGTTCAGGAGCTCGGGGCTGTGGGGCTCCACTTGGCCCAGCTGCACAAGCACAGGGAAATACTTCTCAGCAAGGAAATTATCACCTCTCCAAATGGAGAGGCAAAAGCTCTACTAAATCACAGACTCATGGTGCTTCACCTATAGATTCAATGGAAGGGTTCCTATTGACACCTGTGGGATGGGTCAGATGCAGAAAGAGGAGGAAAAGCATTTTTCTTCATGTGTGACAGACACCAAAGTACAGGCAGGCTAGCCTTCCCAACTGGCTAACAAGATCACAGATTAATTTCTTTCCCCAGATCCATTTTAGCAGGTGCCTTGATGGAGTGAAAGACACTAAAACTAACCCTTTACTTCAATACTTGTGAAAAATAAAGCTTTTCTTCTCTGGAAAACAACCTCTAAAGTTCTCACATGAAGACTGCAGATTTGTAGAATTTTCTACAATTGCAAACTTTCCTCATCCTTTTTTTTTTTTTCCCAAACTTTGAAAGGCCTCAACTGAAAGCTAATATCTTTTCTTTCCAGGCTGTCACTAATGTGCAGGAAAGTTCAAAGAGGGGGAGACCATAACAACTGACTCAAAATATGTAAGATTTCATAGAAAAGGATCAATCTTTTGATGTGTTCCTGAAAACTTCCTATGTAACCACAAGAGAGAAAGAAAGGCTACCTTGTCCTTCACAACACAGTTGAGTTCTTTCTGCAGCTCCAACACCAGCTTCTCAGAGGCTGCCAGTTTCTCAGCCATCTCCATGACCTTGTTTTGCAGCTGTGTGTTCTCCTGCAGACAAGAGGGAAAAGATCCTCCTGATGTTGTGGGTCCTCACATCACAGGATGGGTTCATCGGCCACGGGCCTTCATCAGGAAACTGTAAAACAACTGGCACATCAGCATGCCAAACGCAGCACAGCTGGCAGGAGACCCTGCTTTGGACAGCACGCTGCTGATACACATCATGTGGGCTGAGGTTTGGCTCATTTCTCCAACAGACAGATGTCAGGAGTGGGTTTTGCAGAATAAAGAGCTAGGCAGCCCCACAGGCTCATCTCTACCTACACCTCACAAAACTATGGTTTCCTTCACAGCCAAAAAAATGCATCAAGTCCTGAGCTACCTCTGTCTGCACTTCTATCCCGAACAGCACTGGGAGAATCACAGGCACACAGACACCATTGTCCCAGCTTTTGGCACAGTCCCTGGCACAATTTTAGCCTCATCCACCCAATGTTCAGGTGTTACTGAGGCCCAAACCACTCCCAACAGACAACATGGGGGTTTAATAATGTCATGGCAAGGGAACAAGCTCTGTATTTAATAGTATGGATGTGGCTAATGACTTTTCTGAATAAAACTCCTGTCCTTCCCAGCAAGAGCAACACAAACCATCCGTCTTTGTCACCATCTCTGCAGAAGTGAAGAGGTTTCACCCAGGGCACTTTTACTTACCTTCATCATGTGGTTCAGCCTCCCTTGCAGGCTGGCCTCTTTGCCCTGAAGGAACTGTGTATCAGCCTCCAGCTTTGCTTGGTGATTGACTGATTGCTGCAAAAGCCGCTCTTTTGCCTCTATTTCTGCCTGAATATCCCTGGGGAAAAAAAAAAAGCAAGATGGTTGGGGGACCTGGAGCATGTTCTAAGGTGGCCACAAGGAATGCTGGGACTGTAGTGGGGGAGAGGGGTCTTCAGGGACTTCCCGACCACTAACACAATGGCCAAACAAGTGGGAGATTCATCAAGGGAGACTGGGACAGGAGGGAGAGGCTGTGGGCACCCACAGGAAAACCATTTTCCCTGCCCCACCAGAAGGACCTCTCCTACTTGAGCTTGCTCTGGGTATGCTCAAGAGCAATGTGCTGCTTGTCCAACTCCCTGTCAAGGTGCAGACAGCGTCTCTCCAGTTTCTCCAAGTCCAGCCTTGCCTTGTCCCTCTCTCTGGCGATCTGCCTCACCCGGATCCTGCAGGCACAGTGAGCAGTGAATTAAGAGAGATCTCAAGCACCCCACAGGGCCCTCCTTACAGGGAGCAGTATCCCTACCTGAGGCACTGCAGTTTGTATCTGTAGGAGGTGATGGCTGCATGCCGAAGCCCACTCCTGGGAACCATGAGTGTGTCGTCCAAAGCCGCAGGCAGCTCTGCCAGGCTCACCTGCTCCTCCATGCTGCTACCTAGCCTCTGCAAAGACAGCACAGACTGAAATTTCTCCCTTTTCTAACAGTGCCAACAGGACTTCTGTTGTTACATCCTCTGACCACCCTCCAATTTTTCAGAGATCATAGAATCATTAAGGTTGGAAAAGACCTCAAGGATCATCAAGTCCAACCGTCAACCCAACACCACCCAACCCACGAACCCATGTCCCGAAGCACCACATCTACACGTTTCTTGAACCCCTCCAGGGATGGTGACTCCACCACTTCCCTGGGCAGCCTGTTCCAATGCCTGAGCACTCTTGCAGTGAAGAAATTTTTTCTAATATCCAGCCTAAACCTCCCCTGTTGCAACTTGAGGCCATTTCCTCTTGTCCTGTCACTTGTTACTTTAGAGCAGAGCCCAGCACCCACCTCACTGCACCCTCCTTTCAGGCAGTTGTAGAGAGTGATGAGGTCTCCTCTCAGCCTCCTCTTCTCCAGACTACACAACCTCAGTTCCCTCAGCCGCTCCTCACATCCACTGCAGATTTTCCCCAGCCCTGGGGTGGCCAAACTCTGCCACCCCCTCAAAAACCTGACTGCAAGCACTTCTTCCACCCTAGACAGCTGCTTGCTGAAAGGCTCTGCTGCTCACTTCACCCACCACCACCAGACAAGGCAGCACCAGAAACCTGGAGGATCTCCTCTAAGTTCTTCCAGGGCTCAGATGGCAATGACAAGTTCAGGTTTGGCAAATCTAGAGCCGTTGTCGATGCTGGAGAAGAGATGTGGGCTCACTCAGCTTGGCTGGAAGATCAGACTGCTTCCCTGGGCACTCTCCTCTGATGCTAAGGAAAAAAGCAGCGGAGGTTAAGTCAGCGGGGCAAGATTGGCAGAGGAAGACTGACAGCTTTCAATACTGAAATGAAACTCCAGGGAGTCCACCAATATTGGAGAGCACTCTAAAAACAACTCCAAGTTGCCAGGAGGGAGAAGTTCAGAGGCAGCCACAAGGAGCAGGATGACAGGCACAGATCATGCACTTTGGTCTCCCTACGAACCCATGAAAACTCAACATCTACAGAAAGACCAACATGGAAAGTTGGTCTTGTGAAAACTGTGGCGTGGGGACTACCAACCAACATTTTGTTTGATCTAGAAGCTAAAATTGGGTTGAGGTCAGCTTCAAATGTAAAGGAGATCCAGAAAAGCTAAATCAAAAAACAGAACACAGAAAGCTGATACAGAACTGGTAACATCTCCAAAAGCACCAATTCCATCAGAGAACTCTTACCTCAGAGTCTTAAGCCAAAAGAACCTGAAGCAATTCTCTTGCTTGCTTTTTTTATTATTTTTTTTTATTTTGAGCTGTTTTGCTTAGGATGGAGCTCTCCTGGCTGTCAGGGTAATCAGCTATTCACTTTTACCTTAGTGCATTAAAACACAGTTACTTCAAAAGCATTTGCAAATGCCTTGCCAGTCCTTGGAATTAAAAGCAGTAAGGAGAAAGAAGTATTTCACATCAAACAAATAAAATGGGGATGAAGCTTGCTCCATGCTCTAAAAAGGGGACTAGCTAGGTCACAAGAGGTGCAGAGATGTCACCACTTCTGAAGCTGATGAATTGGGGTCATCTTTCCCCTCTGCTAGGATATGCAGTGGGTAAAGTCCAGACCATATCCAAAAACTGAGAAGTGGAAAACTTTCCCCAAGTCATCACCCTCAGATGGCCAACTAATGTCTATTAAATCACCCCCTTGTGAAACAAAACATTTTGGCCTGAATTGTTCTCAGTAGAACCCACTCTTTACCCTCCTTTTTTTTTTTTTTTTGGTGGGGAAATGGACAAAGAAACTTTTCTAAGTGCGATGGTTGGATTTGTGTCTGGATTTCCTGCAGGACGCTGCAGAAACATCAAACACAAATGAGCTGTCCTGTGTAGTGAACTGGCAATGACTTATGGTTCCTTATCCAAAGTTAATGGAAATCACCTTCAAGGACATGTAGAACAAGGCCATCAACCAGGATCCTTTTTACAAAGAAATCTTTCTGCCTTTCAGCTCACCCCATGAAGTGCTGACAGTCTCGGCTGCTTGAGAGATGTTGATGTACCTTGGAAAAAGGTGGTCATGTGCCTGAATAAGCCAAACTGTAACTCCTCAATGCTCACTCTTCCATCTCCATCCTTCTCCAGTTTAGTGAGTAAATCTTTGGGTTCCTAAAAAGTAAGGACAAGAGATGAGAAACTCAATAGCTTGCAGGGACACAGTTTGAAGCATCCAAACAGCTTCTTAAAATAAATCCCATCTTTTTCACAGTGCAAATGGAACATAATTTTAAAAACTCTTTGAAAATTAACACTGCTCTATTTCAATGCACACATAAAGAAACAAACTCCTCTCCACAAAGTCTGAAAAGTGAGCCCCAGTAGTGGGTGTATAGGTACAGACAGGTATAAAAACCACTTGAATCCCACTTCAGTTTCGTGAGAGAAGGAGGATTAAAGCCCCATGCCTCCTCTGGGACCCTGAAGAGAGAGTCACCCTCTAATTTCATTTTGGAAATGGCAGGCTATTCACAGAGACACATAGCAAAAGGACGAATACAATGGGAACAAACTGCAACAAGGGAACCCTCAAATGGTCATAAGGAAAAAATTCTTCCTCCTGAGAGCGCTGCAGCTCTCAGAGGGACAGGCCCAGAGAAGCTGTGGGGTCTCCATCCTGGGAGACAGTTAAACCAAGACTGGACAAACCCTGCACAAGTTGGTCTAGCTTGAAAGTCAGCCCTGCTGTGAGGGGGTCTAGCCCAGATGCCTCCAGAATTCCCTTCCCACCTAACCCTCCCTCAGTCATACACTACAGACCAGCTCCTCTTCAACAGAAGCCATCTGTGTCCCCAGGGAAATGCAGCTGTGCTGGGGTACACCTGCTCAGGACCAGTGCTCGCAGTCTAAGGGAGGCAAAGCTTACTTTTGACAGTCAGTTCATTTGACTCTACAGATTCACTGCCCAGAACTCACTGCCCATCCCACTCTCGATAATCCAGCTCCCAGCCTTTCCCTGCTCACCTCCTTCCTCAGCTCCTTCAGTTGAACGCTGACTGAGGAAAGCCTCGCCTCCGGTGCCTACCTCCTCTAGGAGGAACTGGACTTAAACCTCAACCATGTCCAAGGAAGGGCTGGGCGCCCATCAGGAGCTGCACGTTAGGTCAGGCTTCCAGATGAAAACTCAGGATGCATTAGCCATCCTAAAAACAGCCTCCCCACAACTACTTGTGAAACAATACTGTGAGAACCAAGCCCCCTATATCTGTATTCATCCCTGTAGGACAATGGAAGGTCACAGCCAACGTCACTGATGCAAGGATGATGGGGACCAAGCAGCATGACTCCTCTGTCACAAGCTCAATCCAGGCACTCTTAGCACCACGCCACCCTCCTTTATTCCCCCGCAAATCCCAGAGGATCTGTATCACGTCCTCTCCTGACGGCTTGCCAATACATTACACGGAGGGAGGAGGGACACCATCATACCTTGTGCCTCCAGTGTCAGGTTCACAAAAACTTTATCACTTTCAACCTCTTTGTTTGCCTTTAGGCTCTGAAACTAAAAAAAAAAAAAAAAAAAAAAAAAAAAAGAGGAAAGAGCATCAGCCACAGTGTGCCCCAGGGCAGGGGTCACACATCCCAAGCCTACCGGCTCTGCTCAAACGTGTAGCTCCTGACCAGAATGGAAACAACCCATGTGAAGCACTCAGCCTGACTCACTCATGCATCCTCAGACACACTGAGACTGGAAATATTTGTGGTTTTGTAACAACTTCATTTTACCATGTCAAACATTTAGCTCAGGACTCAGAAGAGTACCCTGCCAAGCAAGATAGAGCCTTTTCCCACAAAAGTTTTAAGGGTTTGTTCAGAGATCAGCCAAGTATCCAGGGTACCAATGGCAGGAGGATGGTTAAATCTGCCCTTTGTTCAAGGATAAAAAAACACTGCAGGAGGAGGAGAAAAAGATGAAAATATGGAAGATGCAAATCCAGCTGAAATCCCAGATAGGAATGGAGGGTAAGGGGGTGCAGCATACCCACATCCAAACCCTCTGACCCAAAAGCAAACTCAGAGATCCAGCTCTGTGAAAACTGGCTCCCAGTTGCTTGCGTGACACGGACAGAGAAAAGAAGATGACATCAACTGATGAAAGGCAGCGCAAAGCATGGGTCCTTCTCTTCTGGTCTCCCCTGCCAACCTCTAAATCTCATTCAGCTGCCTGGTCTGAGCTCAGGTTTGCCAAATAACCCTCATTTGACACACCTGGGCTTGCAGAAGTGTTACGGTCCAGGAGCCAGGCCCATCCTCTGACTGGGGTGTTCCCGGGGCTGGCCACTGGGCTTTCAGACGGGCCAGCCAGGCGGTACGTACA
>NW_010100135.1:0-353 GCF_000699245.1 Pterocles gutturalis | reverse complement strand
AGGCAGCAAGGGATCAGGCCCCACCCGCCTCCCCTTCAGGCACCACGCCAAGCAGGGTACCCACCCCCTGTTCCCCACACGTCACCTCCACCGCTCTGTCCGCGGTGTTTGCAGAAGGACCTACAGCCCCACACCGCGCGAACAGCCCACGCAGGCGGCGAGAACAACCCCACCCCAGCGCTCCAGAGCCTGCAGAGACCAAAGCCCCGGCCGCACGGCCCCACCTCCCCCTGCCCTCACTCACCGCGCCGCCACGCATGCGCATGCGCGCTCCCGCCCACGGCCTGCGCACGGCCTGTACACACCCCGCCCACCCCCTGCCCTCACCCCCACTCCGCATCACCCGTCCCGCT
>NW_010100134.1:0-31138 GCF_000699245.1 Pterocles gutturalis | reverse complement strand
ACATTCTGTGATTCTGTGATTCTGTGTTCGTACCTTCCCCAGCAAGAGCCAGCACTGCTCTAAAGGAGTCATTAGTGCAGAGCTAATTAATAAGACCAAAAGGATTGGCCCAGCCCTGTCAATTGGAAGTTGCAATGAAGGCATGGCTGGCTTGTTTACCAGCTTTACTTGGAGGAAAAAAAAATTAAAAAATTAAAAAAAAAAAGAGGAGGGGAGAAAAAAAAAAAAAAAGCTTTTTCTTTTTTAAAGGAGTATACCAAAACTGTTTGGTGTTTTTTTCCCCTTTTTATTCCTTACAGATTTGTGTGGGATTCATGCCTAGAAGCAGTGTCAGGTGCCAGGCACGTGCTGTGTGTTGGGGTGACCGCAGCCACGTTAACCAGCATGAGACAGACACAGGTCTCAGCTGAGCAAACCCAACCTGGGAGCCTGCAGGCTACATCCTCTGCTTGGGGACTGTCCTCTGCCTCCCAAAGCACCACAGGACCAGGGTGTGCTGCCAGGTACTGACCCTGGGTGAGACGGAGAGGGACCACGGAGAGGGACCACAAAGAGGAACCTCCTCTGCCTTCCCCCTAACCCATGGCCTGTGAGAAGACGCTGTAGAGTCAGAAAGTCCCACCGCAGCCCTAAGCGTGACTAGCGGGGAAGTCCAGAGCTGCCACACAATGTTTTATTCTGATAAAATGCTGTTCCCACAATGTGCGCTTACTTCAAGTTGTCATTGCCCGGAGCTGCCATAGCAGGGACTGGCGATGCAGATAACTGACAGTGCTGTGTATTTGAACCTTCTCCCATACTGTTCCCATAGTCAGTGCTGCGGAGTTGGTGGAAACCAAGGACATATACAAAAGCTCTGCATCGTATGCCATAGATGATCCCCCAGCCTCTGTGGCCAGTCCCACTTCACTAATGCCCCCAGTCTGGTTTTTAAAGCCAAAATCTCAACCCAGCTGAAACACAAGCAAAAGGCCCCTCAGAAAGCATGCGAATAGCTTGGTGACATCATGGGCTTCACTCTACCGTGCATTGCCAATCTGCCCCGCAGCCGCTCGAAGGCTCCAGTTTTCCCAGCTGAGCAGAAGACAAGGGTAGCACTGCAGTGCTGTCATTATGGCAGCTTTTACAGGGCTTGAGAATAAGAGGAAAGATTTCAGACTTCCCTGGACTGCTCTGTGATGCCGGCAGCCCTGCCTCCCGCTCAGGCACCCCAGGGCCAAGCCAAGTCTGCAGCGTGGAGCTGGGCTGCCCCCCAGCGCTAACCACACACGTGCCCATACAGCCCCCAGTGTCCAAACCATCCCCACCCTCAGGGTCAGCTCTGAGCACAACACAGGGATATGTCTGAGCACCTGGTCTGGGGACAAATTCTGACCCCTGCAGCAGCAATGCTCTCCTTCACAGCCCTTCTGTCCCACCAGAAGCAGCAGAAGTTGAATGCCACCCTTCGTCTCTTCTTCATCACTGTTTTTAGTGTCCCCAGAGCCTTTCCATGGTGATCACGGGATTTTTGCCTATGCTGCTCAGAAACACTGAGGTGGCTTCACCCACCTCCCATGGGCACCTGAAGGGATGGCCAATTTTCCAAGATGTGGGTGTGCTCTGCATTGTGCTTACCTGCAACTTCTCTGAGAGATGAATGGGCAGCACTGGTGGGACTGGGCACCCCAGTCTCATCCGTACAAAACCCAGCCAGACAGCACTATGCTAACCTGTGACTTGGGGGCCTAAATGAGGCACCCTGGGGCTGCATGGTGCAGCTCTGCATGGCCAAGCAGACTCTACCCCAAGAGCCGCTGGTTTTTGCAGGTCATCGTGAAGACCAAAAGGCAACTCCAACCAAATGACTGGGGATCCACTATGCACATTGATGGGGGAGACATGGATTTACAAATGAATGGTATGGAGGTTTGTGGGGGCACAATAGAAAAAATTCCCTGCAGGTTGGTCCTCTGGGCGTTGTCCCACCTCTGGAAATGCTGCAGTACTTCTTTGGAGAGCTGAGCCAGCACATCAGTCATTTCAACACCTGGGGAATAACTAACTCCTGTTCAAATGCCTTAGGATGTAGCATAAAAATACAATTGCTAGCAGTAAATTACAAAGTTTATTAACATAGTCTCCAAGGGTCATTCAAACATGTTGAATCACAGGCAGCATCGGTGCCGCTTAAGTAATCTGTGGTTTTGATTTATACTTGCAGCATTCTTGTGGCTTAATTATTCTCTTGATTATATAAAAGAAGTAAGAACTGTATTTACTGGTTTTTTTCTCTTTTTTTGGCCATTTGAAGTTAGGCAGCATTCCATGTTATTTCTTCTCTCTTCTGTTCCTCACAGTATAAGTTGTATTCAAGGAAGAGCATTAGTAAAAATGGAAGAAAACAAATTCAGTTCTGTAACATGGTATTAGTAAGGAAGGCAGATGCCAGAAACACCTATGAATAATGCATAAAGTACTTTCTCAAAGAAGCTTCTTTATACTATGAGTTTTAAAGGTGACACGGAAAAATTTGCAAAAAGATTTTAAATTTTCACAGTTGAAGCTTTGGCCTTTTGTTTACACCCATTGATATTTTGAGGGCTCATAAACATCCCTCAACGCAGCATGAAACAGTGCTTTGGCCTTTTGTTTACACCCATTGATACTTTGAGGGCTCATAAACATCCCTCAATGCAGCATGAAACAGGCCCTTTTTATTTTCCATAGCATCTACAGATGATCTAGGAGCTCTTCACAGGGAAAAAATGCTGTTTTCTCCTTCAGCACCACTGAAAATTTTTTCAACGTCTTCCGCTGGGCTGTAGTGAGAAGCATAGAGCACTATGGATGGGGCAAAACCACACTGCTGCTTCAGAGCATCTGTTCTTATTTGTAACATCAGCAAACCCCCATTGAAACAGATACCAGAAGCTAGTGAGGCCACCGACTTCAGTGGTGCAATGCCTACTTTTTGCAGAAGTATTTACCTTGGTTATATTCTTCTAATGGGAAGGAAAGGGCTGTTCAGATCTTACAATGACAGTTGTAGGGTAACCACCATGGGATTCAGAAGAGTCCTTCCTTGGCCCCCAATCCTTATCTCGTAGGTGGGAGACCATCTGCCATTGAAAAATTAATGGTCTTTGGCAAAGGGATGATACTTCCATGAGCTACCCTGTGGTTTGTCCAGAGAAAATCCTTTTTTCAAGATAAGCCAGAAGACATGAACTTAACAGTTGCACCCACACAGGGTTATTCATCATACTTCCATATTTCATATCTGCCTCAAAACAATCACCTCAGTGATCACCTCGGGTACTTCAGTGTGACCCAAGGAGTGCGTGAGAGAGTGCAGTGGCCACATGAGAGCTGCAAGACTTATCTAGTGGTGGAAAGCTTGGTTACACTGCTGCAGCGTACCCTACATGGGGCCCGTTTTTTGTGCATCGGCATGAATTGCCACTTCATGGAGGGCTGTCCATAAATCCCTGATCCTTTTCTGAGCAATGGTTTTGCTGGTTGATCAACATAACCGTTTATCTCTTCATTTCTTTCAAACAACCCTACCAGGGTCATGCCCTGGTATTTGATCAAAGAATAAAGCAGATTAGGTACTTCCTTAAGCTGGGGTCACTACATAACGGTAAGTACCAGTTGCTGATGTTCTCCAGTGCTCTGGATATCCATTCATTGCTACATAGAAGCAGTATCCAGGAACCACTGTTTATCTTTCTGGGGTTGAAGTTATCTGAAGTTTGCACATAATACAATTTTGGTAGACAGCACCACAAGCCAAATACTACACTTATTACAATCGGTGGCCAATACCTTCCTGTCTCTAAGAAAAATTACATTGGAACTTTTAATAGGAAATTACAAAAATGGATTACCTTTTCATTATAAACTTCTTTGTGTGTTTACCTAGAAGCAAAATAATATTAATGTCACAATGGCAAAAAGAAATCTATAATTCTAATGAATCCATCAAATGTGTTCAGAAGACAGCAAAGCTGCAAAATTTCTGTGGGCTAAGCGGGAAAGAAAGGATTTCATTCTGATTTAAGTTACACCAAAGTCTGTCAGGAGCAATTCCAGGAAACTACAGGACCACTGTACTACAAAGCAATAGCCAATAAGATGAGCGAGACCCGCAACATGTGAGCGAACAGGTTCTTTGCACAGGCTACCTGCTGCTGCGTCCCCACCAACTCATGCTCCCTGCTCTCCTCATGGTGACACAGTCCTGGACTAAGGACAGCAACCCCCATAAAATGAACAGAATGCTGTCACAGGGCCCGCAGCAGATTTACCAGAAGATTAACCAGAGATACCAAAGGACATCTGCACATTAATCAATATGTGCTTAAGGATACTTACGTTTCCAAAAGAACAATGAAGGCATCAGTATGAAAAGAACGGACACCACTATGACACAGGCAATGAGAATGGCATAGCTGGGAAACTGGAAGGGAGAAGAGAAAAACTGAAAAGGCTTTAGAAGGAGGTTTCCTTCAGACCTATTCATGGAGGAGTAGGTTGCCTTGGTGGCTAAGAGCTCTGAAATATCTGCATTGGGCTGGAGCTTGCAATGCTTTTCTGAGCTTGCCTGTACAAAGTATTGAGAAGACACATCAGGTTGCTCATGATAAACAACATTAATTACCTGTTAAGTATTTAATAAATCTTCTGAAGTATTTGAGCCTAGATTCATCCCACTTAATATGAACTTCTTAATAAAGTGTCTAAAGTAGAAGCTTAGTCAACCTCATCCTCCTCTTAATTAGACACAATGAAGTGTAACAACCCTCCTAAGTTGTCTTTTGCCTGGTCATACCCCAAGGATGTTACCTCTGCCTCTCTCACAAACGTGTCAGGGGGATGAGTTTTCTTCTAAAGTGTCCAAGCTGGACAGGATATTCACAGGCTTTGGCACTATCCCTTGGAAAGAGGAAATAGGTGGTTCCTGAGCTTCCAAAAAAAGTTCAAGCTACAGTTTGCAAAAACTGTCCTTTTAGTATGAATACACTGAAAATCACTAGCATGTCCTACTGTCCTTCTGGCTTCTAGTTAAATACTCTTGAAACTTAGAGGAAGTTTTACCTTATCTCCACTATCATCATGTTTTTCAGCCTTGTCATCTGAACTTGCCGAAATCCCTGAAAATGAAAGTGATTGAAATTATTACTGGCACAGTCACCTGAAAGAGTGAGGGCCACTGTAGTTGTCACTGCCGTAGTCAAGGAGTAATGGACTGTCAGGGAATGAGGAAGGCAAAATCTGGCCCTGAGTAGGAGAAATAAAGCACCGGGAACAATCAGTTTCCACCACAAATGGTGTATCAGGCAGTCATTGGGAAACGTCAGTCTTCATCAAGGAAAGGGGAGGCTTCCCAGGGTTAGCCCATGAAGCAAGAGAGGAGAAACTTGTCTGCTGTGAAGGAGTTTTCACTTCTGTAAGCACAACTAGATGTTGAAGGAGCAGCAGTAGCAAGCAAGGTACAAGTCTTAACTGGAAGAACTGTCTCAGTTTAATTGTGGTCAGACTTCTGTGTGACGGCAGTTTTTGAAAGCTACATTAGTACTGAAAACCACAGGAAACAGCTTTACGTTCAGAAAACTTACCACAGATTTAAGAATGCTCTATGAGGGTGACTCATTTTTTTTTTTTTTCTATCTAGGGATATTAAGAAAAGTTCAATTCTAGTTTTCAGAGCTTTGGAAACAGGGATGAATTAAATGAATGCTCAAGCAGCTCTTGCAGCAAATTTTTCTGCTGTTATCCTGTGATCCTACTCTCTTACTTTTGCTAGTGAATTTAAAGTCACAAAAAGTTAATCTAGGCTTGGGCCTTGGCTCATCATGACTTCACACTACACAATACTGAAGTATTTAGGTATTTGGAACACTTGATCTGGCACAGGAAGCACAGAATATTTAGCAGTATCTTAAAAACAGAGTCACTTAGCTTAGTGAATCAAAACCTCAGCTGACACCCTATGACAGGAAAGCTCCTATGCCTTAGGTCATCCCCTAACGTATAGAAGGACTGTGATGAGTAGTGCTTCCAAAGGTTTGTCAGCAGAACAACTACAGAGCCTCCATCCGAGCAAAATGTAGCAGTGACCAGATGAGTCATTTGTCGGGGCATGTAACATGCCCACGGTACACCGACCACAGCCAAAGGGAACTTCACATGCATGAGACACCCAGAATGTCACGTGGTGATGGGGGTGATCAGATGGTGACAAATAATCCCATTAGAAGGATTTTTTTTTTTTAACTTTTCGGAGTGTGTTATTCAGTGAACAACCTAATCTCCTCCAAATTTCTCCATTCTGATCATCTCTCTCTAGGACCTGAGTTGATTTGTCTCCATGTACCAAATAATGTGCTTGCGTTTTATCAAAGACATGGCCAGGGCACAGGCAGCTCACATGCATGCAACTTTAGCTAGAAATTTGCATTGGAGTCAAAAAGAGATTATGGTTAAGAAGCACTACAGCTAAACAAATATAGGCGATAAAACCCTAGCAAGTGCTAGAAATCCCAGGGATATGTGAACATCGCATTTTGCCATACACCTGTGTTAGGATACCCCGCGTTCCCTCTCCAGAAGGGAAGACTGTAGTTCAGCAGAACTACCCCCAAATACACAAGAAGTGCACATCTCACCCTGACATGCACATCCCACAAGTCAAAAGTAAATTTTCTGGCAGCATGCTGCAGCCTGGCTGATGGGACCAACTATTGCTGCTTATTCTCCGTACCTGGAGTGAGGGTTCTCTTCAGGGTGTGAAGGGTGGTTGGTGCTGGTGGGGTTGTTGCTGGGGGAAAGCAGGCAAAGACAGAAGAGAAATGAAATCAGAGCCTTTTCAGCAGAAACCAACTGCCCCAGCTACCCCAACCTATCTGGTGAGAGTTGTGCTTGGAGATGGAGGGCTCTTAACTGTGGGTTTCTCTCCCAGCCATCGTGCTGACATTAACACAGAGTTCAGCAACAACTAGCCTTCCCTTACATTACAATAAGGCTGAAGTTCATCCATTTAGTGCATTATTTCACTGAGCAAAAGGAGACAGAGTCAAGAACTTAACTTGGCTTATGGTTCCCACTAGACAGGCTCAGTTATGCTGCAGCATTTTCACACATTCTGACGGTTTGCCTCTCGGAAATAGCATGACACAAGTTTCTGCACGGGTGGGAGCACACATGATTCACATAAGCGTGGTAGGTTTTCTGCTGTTATCGCTTTTGTGGTGGCTCTTTCTAGCCCACAGGCCCAACTTAAGTTGCCCCAGAATCCCGGAGGTAAGAGCCTTTGCAAAACTCCCTGTTTACAGTGGCAGAATACAGGCATTATCCAGAAATCTATCAGAAAGATGGCAAGTGAGACAGCGGTGAGAAACCCTCACAAATGCTCAAGAAACCAGTTAAGTCTCTTCTGTGAGCCCTCTCCAGGGTCATTAAGGAACAGTTTCCTAAACTATATTTCTGCTGTCAGTCTTTAGGTCTAGCAAAAGACGACCTGCAAAAATCTAAATACTGTGTTTTTAAGAACAAAGAGATTCTTGGCACTAGTTGAAACTAAAAGGACTCTCTTAACAACCAAATATGATACGTCATCCTTGAATTCTATCTTTCCTTTTTTAAAGTCCTCATTTGAGGGCATCTGGTGGGCTGGCTATCACACCTGAATAACTTGGGCTGCTCACACAAAGTGCAAACTTCATGTAAGTTTGTTCACTTCTCAGATATGGTATGATTTTTGTGTACCAGTTTCTTTTCTCTTGAAGGAATCACTGATAGTTGTGGTAATTGCCTGCTGCTTTCCATCATGACCAAGGACACATGTCGAGCACTGGAGAGCTGAGCCTGCAGCCACATCTGGATGAATATATTCAGTGAGGTTCAAAGCTCACAACACACCGAGAGGATTCAAAACTGAAAGCTCGGTGAACTCACAGTGATGACAAATCAGATAGCTGACAATTCAGCCTGGATGGTGACGAAGACCAGTTCTTAACTTCTCTCAGACCTGAGATATCCAACAGTAGCGAGTGACTCAATCTACTTCCTTTGGAGGCTTGAAAACGTGTGTTTCTCATCTGTTGTTACATCCTGATACCAAACAATTTCTGTGTGGACCCCAGATACCTCTTACTTCCAGATGCAATGAACAGCTATCTGGACATGTTTGGTACACTCTTAAGAATAGTCAATACTTTTGTTTATGACAACTTCATAATTTCTCTGAACATGCAACTTTTGACCTTGCAATGCTGTCCTACCCACCTGCAGTTGGGACACCTTCAACCATGAGAGAAGTATCAGCACCAGTATCAATTCCCTCTGAAGTTGGAAGTGTACTTGGGAATTTGGCAGTCACTGAAACAAAGTAAAAAGTTATGCTTATAAAGATCACATGTTAGGGGGGGTCTTTATATGGCGTTCAAAATTGCTTGAACAGTTCTGCCTCTGCAACTAAGAGCTGAAAATCTGTACTTCGGTTTTCATGTCTGCAGCTCATCCTACCCAGATAACTGACGTGCTTTACTATCATGTCCAGTGGTTAGATGTTTTAACTGTTCAGCTGTTGATATAAGTAATTTTTTGCCAAGTTTAGCTGGGGCATGTTGTTATGGCTGGAAGATGAGAGAAGATACAGAAAAGCTGTCCTCAGAGGTTCAGGTCAGAAAGAATTTCAAGTGATAGAAGCCCCAAAAAAAGTACAAAAAACAGCCTTGTGTGCAGACATCAGTCTGTGGAAAAGAAGTCATTGATGTGGATAAAGTAGCAACCTAGGAATGGTTAGGATGATAAGAGGTCGCTCTGATTGACTGCATATTAATAATAACAGCAGCCTTCATATGGGATGACAATGTAAGTACTCAATTTTAAGCATGTTTTGAATTCTCACTGACTTTATTGCTCAAGCAGAACATGCTCTAAACTAATCTTTGCAGCAGACCATTTCAATTGTCTTTCCCAAATCAAGAAAAATATGGTGCACAGTTGAGTGAACCTCTCTTACTCCATCCCAGGTGCAGGACTTTGCATTTATTTCTGTTGTACATCATGAGGTTTCCATCACATTATTTCTCCATCCTGTTAAAACTCCCCTGAATGCAAACCTGACCCTCTACTCTCTTGGTTATTCACTCCTGTTTGGCATCATCTACAACATTTGACCTGTGTTTCCTTAAACCTACTGAGACATACCTATAGGCATCTTGGAGAAAATTTCCCAGATATAAATATAAGTATCTGGAGAGTTTCTCTAATCAAGCTAACATAGACCTCTCTGCTACACTGAAAAAAGAAAGGATTAGTTCTGGTTACTCTTTGTACCTCCAGGAAGAGAAACAGGCTCCGTTGAGCAGAACACATCATAATCTTCAGTACTCATATCAGCTGCTTGGACATCAGTTGAAAAATCTGGGACAGCACTGGTCGTCACCATAGTTTCTGGAAAAGTATCGGTTGCTGTCACAGCAAATGTTGGGGGAGCAGTGGTCTCCAGTGTAACTACTGCTGGAGGCTTGGTGGCTGCAGTTGTTGCTGGGAGGACGGTGGTTGTCAAGAGGACAGCAGTCTCTGCTGCTGTTTGACGATCAGAGGTTGTTTGGGGAGCAAAAGTTGTTTTTCTAAAGCTTCTGGTGGGAACAGGAGTCTTTCTCGTGGTGGTTGTCCTCACTGGAGGGGCTGCATGGAAAAAAACAACCAAGAGAAAAGCTAGATCAGAGCATTGCCAATCAACCCTGAAGAAAGCCAACCCAGAAATGAATTAAAATTATCTGACTGATAAAATACTGTGAATTAAGATGGAAGAGTCACTATTTAAAAAAGACCATCTAATTAACAGAAAACGTGTCCCAGTCAGAGCAATTCCCAAACCTACAGATTTTGGTAGGTCTCAAACACCGCTTCCTTGACCCTCTTACAGAAGTAGAAGAGCCAGAACCTGACATGGTAGATCCCAAAAACTTGCAAACTTTGTGATTTTGCTTTTCAGTGTCCTCATAAAAATAAAATAAATACAATAGCTCGATTTTCAGCCACAAGCTTCTTGTTAATCTTTTCAGCCTGTCCTTTTTTATGAACTCTATTGCCCTCTGCTGAACTCAGGGACAGAAATGGGATTGCAGCCTTTTTCCTCACTCTCCCGTTGTGTTGGTTACAACAGGCATACAAGAGCACTGTGTACGTCAGCACCAATTGCACCCCTGAACACCCTGTAAAAGTCAGAAAAAAAATTATCATTCTGCAGCGTGGAGAGTGAGTACCATCTTCTGTGCTTTGCAATGCTTCTCAGCCTCTTCTCGACTTTTTAAGACTCTTACTTTATCCTGCAGCTCAGCAAAACAATAGGAAGGAGGAAAAGTCCTTCGAGACTTGGAGACAAAACTTCTAAACACAGAGGGGTCCTTATAACACAACCCAAATGAAAGCCTTTTTGGTGCTGGGTGAACCCCAAATGAAAAACAGAATTTAATTCCAAGGGCTCTTCAAATGATAAATCCCTTTTTTAATTCCATAATCTTTTACAACATCAAATATATTTAATTTGAAAGACAAAAAAGGGTAAAACATACTATCTTCTCATCAAAACTGCTCACTGAGTGCGATTCAAATTGGCAACTGGTTGCAGACCTCCCTTGAAAACTACCCAGTTCAGGAAAAACACTTTTTGTAAAAAAAAATAAACAAAAAAAAAGCACACATACACTCAGATTTTAAACTCCTATCCAGTGAGAGGTTTCTGCCTGCTGGCTATATCGTGAAGGTCTCACAACTCACCTCTGACCACCTCCAGCCGTATGTGCTTTTTGATGTCGTTGAACCAGCCTGGGACCTCTATGCGGCAGCAGTATGTACCTGCATCTTCTGCCTTCAGGTTCCCAATGGTGAGAGACACATCTCCGTAGGAAATATAGCCCTGGAGACTGTATCTCTGAGATTGTCTGAATGACACCCTATTGCCAGTGGTGTGCAAAATTTTGTTATTGCACTTTGAATTTGGGCACGGGCCTCTGCCCCAGCACACATCGGAGATGTCCCTACGTTGAGCCACCCGGTAGAAGCAAGGCAGCTGAACAGGCTGCCCTGTAACTCCTCTGACAACAGCTTCGGATGCAGTGTGCGCTGTCAAGGAAGAAGAAGGAAAGACAAGTGTTGGCAGTCTCCAATGTACAGCTCTACCTATGCAACGCAATGAGACAGGAAAAGAAACGCTCCTGCCTGCAGGGCACAGCCACAGCCACTGGCACCCCAAGCCTTTCCCTGGTGCCTGTGTCAGCTTATGGCCCAGGGCACTAGGGACAAGAGCCGGGAGCTCACAGACATTGGCCTGTTGCTGGAGGGCTCCATGCTCTGGCCTCGGCCAGCTGCTGGAGGACTGCTCACAAAATACATCACTGACATCAAACATGTGGTGAGCGGAGCCGAGGTCTGTTGCTGGCAGCCCAAGCACAGATTACACCTGTACAAGTGGAATTTGGGAGCTCTGCCCCCATCCCATCTCTCTAAGAGGCTGTTTGAAAGTTGTTCAGAAACACGGTGTGAAATACATCTGGTTTTCTCAGTCCACCTTCACCTCCTCCAGAAAGGAGATGCTGTCATTGTTGCCTTTCACAGACAGTCTCAATATCAGGGTCCAAAATACTGATTCACGTGTGAAATTAGGGCCTAATTAAGCTGGCAGAACAGCAGGATCTGTCTATCGGAATCTGTTCTCAGAGAGTGCACGGCTTTTTCCGTGTCTGAGCAAGCCCTGCTAAATATCCCACTTATGTTGCAGAGCACAGTGTACATAGAAGCTTTAACTGCCAGCGTTATGCTGATGTTAAAAAGAGTGCATACATGCTTTCCTTGTGCTCTTACTCCTCATGACCAAATTTACTTGGTGTTTACAGCCAATACCCACATTAGCATCTGGTTTGAATATTTCTTCATGAAAGGCACTATAGAAAAAAAAAGTTCCTGTAAAGGAACAAACATTTTCTGGTTTTCATTCATCTAGTCTGTGCCATTCCTCATACCTAGCTGCATTTTTCCCCCATATTATCATTCACATATGGTGGAGCAGGAACTGAGGGACCTGGGGAGCATCCAGGTCTGGTCCTCTGCTGCAACAAGAGGATCGTCCCACAGATCTGATGTCTCATGGCCAGCCTGCTTACCCCAAAGAGGACTTACAGCAGTTGCTGCTGTTATCACCAGCTTTGGCCCTGGGTTGCCAGACATTTCTATTTTGCCAGCTGTTTGAGTGCCTTTTCTTTTTGGCATGACTCCCAGATAGCAAACAGATGCTTCCAACTGTGTCCATGTCTCTTTTGTTTTGTCTTTAATGGACTATTCCCCAGGTGAGGCTTTAGTCTGTGGTAGGTTGCCTCATGACTTGTTATTGGGATGACATTTCAGCTTCATTATTGCTTATCCCCTTGGCAAGATAAGCCAACTCGTTCGTGTTTCCACAGCTCCAAATGCTAAAAGAGAAGAGGCAGACAAAACAACATGCAATATGGTGTGAAGGGCAGAAGCTTTTGCAGTAAAATAAAGGTAGGATGTGCCAAAAATATGAATTCCTGAATACAGGACAAGGTTTTGCAAGATGGCTGCTTGTTTTAGTCCTTGGAAAGAGTAGGTTCATTTGCCTTGTTACAGCAAAACAAAGAGAGGAAACAGCCTCTTTCTGTGATGACAGAACAAAACAGTTCATCCAGTTGACCTTGAAAGTACCCCTAGGGGAGCAGGGGGTTGGCCATTGAGTGGGTTAACACATATTTTCAAGTCAACCCAACAAAGATGTGTGTAAAACCAAGACCAGCTTGAACTGTTCCTGGAGTTAACATCACTGCTGCTTGAGGAGAAATGGACTTATCTTCTGTTCTTATTTCATCCCAGTCCTGCACAGCACAAAAGCAGCTTCGTTAAGCAACTGTCTAACAAATTACAACTTGCCTGCTCTTCTCTTTGAATGAAAGAGAGCCCTGAGCTTATTATAAAAAATAAAAATAAAAAGAAGAAGAAGGAAGAAACAAGGCACCAGAGTGTCGCCAATGGAGTTCCCCACCAGTATTAGTGCTAGAAAGTTAAAGGTTTTGCAGTTTCAAATCCTCTTTTAATTTATGTGAAGCTAATGTTGCTAGTATCTGCCTGCACTGCAGGTTGGTGTGGAAAGTTTCAACACCGCTACAGCCTTGATTCAACAGCATAAACCTCTGCAAGGACCAAATAACATCCTTCCCAGTTGCAGCCTCTTCCACGGACACATTTTCCAAAACAAATAGTAAATATGACTGAATTGACAGGTCTTTCAAATTAAGAGGTTCCTGAGATTGTTATATTGTGACACCCTAGTCTTACTTTGAGAGGAATCCTGCCCTCGTCCATGGCAGTGACCCTCTGAGGCATCCAGACTTGGCCCAAGGCACGCTGAGCATCAGCCATGCCTGGGTACTCCCACTGCAGTCCGTGAGGTTTGCCACTCTAAATCCTTAATCCAAGTGAAAGAAATGGACTCCAGATGTTTAATGCATCTTCCAAAATAGAAAGGGGTATTCATAACTGTTCAGATCATACAGATACACACGTATTTATACATAGTCTCTCTTGAACCAACCCTCAGTGACAGTTGGTATGAAGCACTAACTTCAATAGTTGCTATTGTTTTGGTCTTCTCTCCTGTAGACTGGTCATTGGATGGACAAAGGCATCATCCTCCAACCAAAATGACTAGTTGAAAAATAAATTTTTTTCTTGATCTGTTTCTGGAATAATTTTCTGTCTTCGTAGAAAATACTTGGCATCTTTTCCCTATAAACCCTTTTTTTTTTTTTTTAAATTTCTTCTTGAAGCGTCTGTACTGATGAAATTGCAGAGAAAATAACTGATTAACAGACAAGCAGCATTTAACTGCCCACTCTGCTGGTTTCCTGAGTCTCAAGATTACCCATTCTCAGCACTGAGCCGAGTTAAAGCGAAGGTAGCAAAAAGCCATTCTTGCCCTTTATTAGCTCCACATCTAAGAAAGTTTTTCAAAATAAAACCAAATGGAGGCAAGTACCTCCAATTTATTTTGAGGCTGAAGATACGGCAAGGAAAGAGCCCTCCTGTCTCTTATGCTGAGACTGGCAAAAGACAAAAAATATTGTGGAATTCCCTGGGCTACAGCAAGGTGGTGGAGAAGCTCCACTTGCACAGCATACATCATGGAAGTTGTGTTATCTTGCCTCAACAGGGCACGGATCATCCCTTGCCCCTCAGTATAGTCCACCACTGACCAAACTTTTACACTGCTTTTCAGATCAATTTAAGAACATCACAGGTGCTGTAGATTTTTATGCTGAATAATTCATCCAATATTTTAACCAATTAATATTTAGTCATCTAAGAATTTCCCGAAATGCCCAAGTGATTTAAAAGCACATCTCCCGCTAGGAGCTCACACCCCACTAGAAGTGGGTGAACCCATGTTCCTGAGCCACCTCTGCCAGTTTGGAAACTGCATTGCTGACGCCTGAATGCACATGCAGAAACATAGACAATACCAACCATGCTTGCAAGACCCAGTCTCCCAAATTACTTTTCTTTGACTTCTGTCTCTTTCAGATGGGTGAACCGAGCACTGGGGAGTAAAAGGAGAGGAATCTCCAGCCGTGCTTTCCCACACTCAGTTTATAGCAGCAGACAGTCCTCAGAGTTTCATAAAATCCTTTCTTTATCATATATGTACATTCATTACTCTGCCAATATTTCAATTCCCTAGCTTGGGCTGTGTCAGCACTGCAGCAGGGTGGAGAGACAGACGAAGAAGTAAAGCCAGCGGTAGACATTTAACAGCAGTAAAGAAATTAAATAATCTGGGGGGACAGGCGAACTAACCAAGCCTATACACAGAGGAAACCACACACACTTAAAAAAAAAAAAATCACAATCAGTATTAATTCAGTAAATTAAGAAAATTTTTGAAGTTCTGTATACAAGTACAACCCTTTTCACCATTTTGTTTTCACAAAACAAGTGTCGCTGGTTTTAATTTTACCAAATTTTTGTTTTCTGGGCAAGCACACAAAAAGCAGGTGAAGACTCACCTATAAAGATCTGTATCATAATCCAGTGAAACAGCACAAAATGGGACATTTTAGCTGACGGCGACTCCGGTGCAGTAAGGGGAAGGAGAGATAACTAGATATTATACTTTGCAGAGATGCTGAGTGAGCCACAATGAAGTCTCATTTCTCCATTTCTGGATTTTATGTACCACAACTGCTCCTTCCTTATGCTTCTGGATAGAAGCCAGTCACCAGAGGTCATTATCCTGCTGTATTCAGCACTGGTGCAGCCTCACTGAGCCTGCGTGCAGCTCTGGGCCCCACCATTTGAGAAGGACGTTAAGGTCCTTGAATGAGTCCAGATGAGGGCAACAAAGCTGGTGACGGGGCTGGAAGGAATGTCCTGTGAGGAGAGGCTGAGGACTTTGGGCTTGTCTAGTTTGGAGAAAAGGAGGCTGAGGGGTGGCCTCATTGCTCTCTACAGCTTCCTGAGGAGGGGACGTGGAGAGTGAGGTGCTGAGCTCTTCTCCTGCATATCCAGTGATAGGACACGTAGGAATGGTTCAAAGCTGCACCAGGGAAGGTTTAGACTGGGCATTAGGAAGCATTTCTTTACTGAGACGGTGGTCAAACACTGGCACAGGCTTCCCAGAGAGGCGATCAATGCCCCAAGCCTGTCAGGGTGAACAAGGCATTTGGACAATACCCTTGATAACGCGCTTTAACTTTTGGTCAGCCCTGAAGTAGTCAGGCAGTTGGACTAGGTGATCGTTGTAGGTCCCATCCAGCTGAAGCAGTCTATTCTATCACACTCTATTCTATCCCATTTTCCTTTCCTCTTCCAAGACACTCAGCACCAGAGATTTCAATATACTCTGTTTTCCCTTTCCATGGAACTCTGAAGGCCCATCACTGATCTGTGGTGCTGAGCAGCAAGAACAAGGGCTGTGCTCTTACACTCCTAAACATTTGGCTGAGTCTTCACCTCTGACTTTGTCATCGCTTACATTTTCTTAATTTCTTCATTTCCCTTGATTCTGCCTTCTGCCTGAAGACCCCTCTTTTTCTTTCCCAAGCTTCATATTTTCTATTTGCAAAGACATCCTGGGAGGAATACTCACAAGTGTTTTCTCGCCAGAACAACATCCTTCCCAAAGATCTGCAACACCCTCTCCAAGAATTTTTTTTTACTCTTTCTAAAATTTTTTTTACTTTCTGACCAATTGATAAAGAAGTTCTCTGGGAGTTCTCCTCTGGAAAAGATGAGTAATAAAGCAAAAGTAATTCAGGGCATTAAGGTCAGGAACGAAGAATTGCTGATAGACAAAATTCTGTGCAAATAAATGTAGCATGGTGCAAATGGGAGAGCAATTCCAAGTTCACGTGGCAAAATGAGGGGCTTTAACCAGACACTATCCCCTCAGGAATTAGATTTTGGGCTTATCATGAGTAGTCAAGCCCATGAAAATATCATCCCTCAGCTTGGTAGCATTGAAAAAAATCAAATCAAATTTTAACAGTTATTACTAAAGCCACAGAAAACAAAGCAGAAGACAGCACTACACCACTGTACAAATCTACATGGGACTCTATGTATAGTTCTAGTCCACTCAAAAGCATACCTTAGATCCAGAAGGGATCCCAAGAAGGGCAAAAAGAATAGTGGAAAGTATTGAAAAGCTTCCACAGGAGGATTAGATGGGTAGTCCAAGATGAGTCAGCCTGGAAAAAAGACAGCTTAAGGGGCACCATGAACAGGTCTACAAAATCTTGAGAAGCACAGGAAGGTTGGGAGGGATTAGTTGTTCAACATCCCCCCCAACACAGCATCAGAGAAGGACTCTTGTGCTTGCTGACCTGTTGGACTTGGTAGTACATTGGAGTAGGAGGCTACCTCTCATTAGCATCCTTATCCATCACACCACCACTGTGCTACAGTGGCAAAAAGTAGATCCCCAACAGATGAGGCTCCAGCAAAGCCAGGATGCCTGGTTTCTTTCACCAGTACATAGCCCCCTGATGCTGCTGTATCCACCTTAGTGGCAGATGCAAGCAGCGTGAAGCTCAAAGAACTGTTCTGAGCTTGTTCTGTGTCAAAGTAATGTTGCAATGCTGCTCTGTACCTTCACATCCTTCAGTGCAGCACATACGGCAACCAGTGGGGACAGACACAAGGAGACAGCAGTGCCCTATCATCAACAGCATCAGGCAGGTTAGCCAGCAATCAGTAAAATACCCAACTTGCTATGTTCTACCAGGTACAGTTCATACAATGCCAAATACACACAGGCCCAGCTGTTCTGTGAACAGAACTAATGAAACCTGATGTGTCTAATATCCTGGAGACTTTTTCCCTGTAACGATCCCAGCGTCTCCATTGCTCACCATCAAGCAGTGGCTGTGAGCCGATGTCCAGCTGATGCCAGCGCAGGGACCAGCTGGATCCCACCTGGGGTACAAATCTGAGTCTTTATCCAGCTACCAATTTCCATGACACTTGGCAAAACAGAATTGGTCAGTATGTTGCAGGTGCCTAGGGAAGGAAGATGATGAACACGACATCATGTTAGCTTTGTTTCTTTACCAGGACTGGGCTGAACGCAGCACTGCATTGAAAAAGGCCACCCACAACACAAGCGTACTAGAAAGAACCAGAAAAATGTGGCTTGCTTTCTGCTTCTGTACTGCTATCTAGTGGCTTCTTGCAGGCACAAAAGGTAGAGAGCTCTCTCTGAAAAATCAGTTTGCAGCTTGTTAGTTTTATCACACTCAATGTGCTGCCAGTTTGTGTGCAGCTGGATCATCTCTTAATGGGTGAATGGGCTCCAGGTGCCACCTGCACATCCCTGGGGCTCATTTTGAAATGCCTGTTCCAAGATCCGCTGACATGAGTGGAAGTAATGGAAAAGCACAGGGAGCTTCTGCCTGCATGTACTTGTATGTGTTATACTGCATATCCAAGGAGAAGTTCTTGCTCTGCGTGACCTTTGCAGAGTCTGTTTACCAAGTAACTGCATAGCAGAAAGGAAATTTTAATCAAGATTTTGGTTATGAGATACACTAGAATTCTATTTTACATGGAAAACTCACTGAAACAAGAATTAGTCTGAATTAGTCTGTAATAATAAGAAAAAAAATCCTTACGGGCAAGTAGTTTTCATGATTAGCAGTGTTCAAAGATGGTCCTCAAACTCCTTAAGAGCATGAGTGGCTGGAATCAGATAATTTTGGAAACCCCACACTTGTCTGACTCTGATCCCAGTACAGATCTGGTAAAAAATGCAGAAAGCAGAAATTGCTGAAGATGTTTTCTGAGATCTAGTTCAGAGACCAGACCAGACTTCCTCCAGCTCCGGTCATGGGCTAGAGCCCCCAGCAGCAACATGCTCAGCCAGGCAGAAGGAAAGCAACGTCTGCAGTGGGGTCAGTGATTTGAGTTTGGTAATTGTTACTAATAGTCAAATACAAAAATACACCAGCAGCTCCTTTCTATTTTTGGTACCTTCTTACACAAGGCAACACGTGACATGAAGATAGAAAATGGCAGAGCTGTTCTCCTTCACTGCCTTTCCTGGCCCAGGGCTCAGTAATCCCCTAGTATCTGTGCTCCTACACCGACCTCTTCAATCAGCCATGAACTCATCTGTCCATTTTCAACCTTTTAGCCTGCTGTAACAGACAGCCCTGAGACAACACGCAGCACAAGTGAAAACACAAAGCACTCCAGGGTCACCTACCCCAGCTTGTTTTCCATTTCTTCCTTCCTCAACAGGATGAGGAGACTTTCCCTCCCTCTCGAGCCTTTTCAAACACACTCACCTGCAATACCCCACCCCAGCCAGACTTTCCAGGACTCCTGGGGAACCACCCCCCTCCCCAGCCTGCTCGAGCTCTCCCATTGCTACCAGCTGGGGAAGGATGGGTAACTGCTCCACTGACCCCAGCTCCCCTTAAAGCACAACCAGACCATGACCCCGAGTGTCTCAGCTGTTAACAGAAATACCTGCTGACCTTATTATCGCTCTTTTGTGCCTCATTGTATAACACAGCTTTGTTCTTTGCATGACTCCCTTGAAAATGAAGAACTCAACGACAGAAAGCTTGCAGTAAGTCTGTGAGTCTTCCCTGTGGCAGCAATGTCTGCTGTAGGTGTTCTACATCGCTGCTAGGGATGAGCTTTAAGGCAAAATTTGTACTGACCAATATTTGGTAGGAGTTGGTGTCTCTCCTTCCTGGGCTACTTTTCTGCTTTTTCAGGAAGCCCTCAGCCTCTGTTTAAAAATGTGATCTTAAAAACAATTGGGGAAAACTGTTCTTCTACTTAACGCTGATTTGGGTGTGTTATGTCTATTGCTAAACAATGCATAAAGTGTTAATTCATCCTCACAGGGCTGCCTCCATTTATTTATTTGAAGTAAACCAAGTTTAGTGTTGAAGAGAAGAATAGCTAAGAGCCCTGTCCAATTGAGGAGCAACAGAGGAATGGCACCAGGCTACAGATACTTCCCATTTATGAGCTAAAAGCCATCAAACAATCCAGTAAAAGACATGAGAGTTGCTTGGTATCTAGAGGGGTGGAACAGCAGGGCAAACTTCCAGCCAATATCTTGTGCAACGTCGATGACTTCTCCACAAGCTAAGACAAGTATGGATTTTATTAACTTTACAAAGTAGGGGTTTTTTTGTTCAGTTGTTTTAGTAGAGGCCTGGGGGGTGAGGCTTTCCACACTGAGGACGTGGGTATACACAACTTCAATGAAAGTTGAACTAAATGCATCTTGAAACACTAATACTACCAGGTTTTTCCATGTGTCATCTTTGTCATGGCAGCTATGGGATTGCTTCTGCCCTCTGATGGCATGGACTCTTTCATAGCTGACAGATACAATATACAAGACAAACTTTAAAAAAAATGTGTGTGGTTTTCCTTTTGTGATTGAGTGGTTCTTCCGGCAGTTCCTTTTTTTTTTTTTTTTTCCCAAAAAAAAGGAAGAGAGAATGTGAAGCAGATAACAAATGCAATGGTAACTTTCTTTAGGGTTTGATAAGTGGAAACTTCTAGTCAAGCCAGAAGGGCTTCTGTTTCTGGAACAGGCTGATAAAGTTTTTAAGTAGAAGTGTAGCTTTTATTTGTTTTATTAGAATGATGTGAATAATGCTTCAATAGTGCAGGCACATTTAGCTGCTGAGTAAAGGGAACAGCTAGCATTTTGCCAACTATGGAATGTCCCAGCGATGACAAAGGCAGGCATGCATGCAGTCCTTAGTGTATCACATAAATGTTTTCCTCTGCATGGTTCTCATCTTCCAGGGCACTATGGTTCCCTGCACGTTCTGGTCTCCAATATGCAATGAAGCTGCACAAAAGAGTAAAAACCATGCTGTTAAACAAAAAACAAACAATAGAAACACAGAAGAGCAAATAGCTAAAATCAACCAGTTCACTATAAATAAAAGAACATGCAAAACCACTTGTTTAAACATGACTGAAAATGAATCCATTTTCCCCTTATGAGACAACCCATGCTTGAAGTTTCCACATTCCCTAATGCAATGAACTGACAGTTATACTCATTTTTGCTTACTAAGTAGCAGGATTTTAAATTTTCTTTTTGCAATGTTTCCTATTAACTTGAGACTAAAAGAGAAAATCAAAGTCTGTGGTGGAGTGGTCAGCATATGGACATCTTCTTTCTGCAACCTAGTTTGTCCTATTAGCTAAAGCAGAAACAGAATACTTACTTTGTGAAGTCACCTGTCTTCTTCGTATTGTATAAATATTCTAAGGACCATCCAGAATGAAAATAAAGAAAAAAGGAAACAAAACAAATAATTTTCTTTAAGCCATCATAAGCAAGTAAAGTAGCACATTAAAAAAAAAAAATCAAGTGTAAGAAACTAGATAAGGGAACTTAGTTGAAAACAACTTCTAGTTGTTTTCAGTATAGGATATCTCCATTATTTCCACAAAATCTAATTCATATGGCTTGGTCTGACCAAGAGCCTCTATGCAGAAAGTCTGCCACATAATAAATGGTTGGATATAGTTATCTGAAGCTAGTGCCCCTCCCATTATCGTTGGGAAGGACTGGGACAACATGGCAACGGAGGAACAGGTAGGAGGAAATGAGTGGGGCAGGGAAGGGGGGCTTATATAATGCATGTCCTCACCAGACTGTGGGTCAACTGGCTGCTACGGAGTCTGAGACATAAACTGATGATAACACATTGGGACCTTGCTGTTCTGTGCCCCAGATGCTGAGGGGGGGAGCTGAGCCAGCAGCAACAGCACAGGGCACAGAGCGAGGCATCCAGAGACCTCAGCTGGCTTCCTTGAAGCAGAAGACATGTGGCATCTGCCGTAGCTGTGACTTGAGATACCTGACCCATCTGTGAACAACCACCTGTGAACAGTACTTACGTCTAGTGAGGAACAGAGCCAAAATAAGGATGGCAAGAAGTGCTGCACATAAACCGATCCCAATGTATAGCCCATTTTCTGAATACTGCTGATTGGGAAGTGATACAGACACGTTCTGTCAAACACAAAACAGACGAGCATTAGTGACACTGAGAGCAACAAACCCAGGCAGTACCCCAAGGGCATTGGTGTGTTTTGCAGCCCTGCAGTAAAAGTATACTAGAGAGCAAGAGCCTAAGTTGAGATACAGGACTAGTTTCAAGCAGAGTCACTGCAGCAGTTGTGTGAACCATGCTGTCAAACACATTATTTCTTGAGATAGTGAAAGGATTTGAAGTTGACAAATCCCATTTGTTCAGGTTTAATACTATTTGATTAATATTTTATTTTTTATGATTGAAATATCTACAGGTGTTACACACACCCCCTTTTTTGTCAGCTTATTCAGTAGTTATTCAGGGCTTTATACCAGTAAGCAAGGATGCTTTCTCCTTGCATTGGTCTTTATTTAGGCAAAACTTTTCTGAAGCCAGCATTAGATATCTAACTTCTCCCTCAGAGATCAGAACTGGGAAGACACCAAAGCACAGTGTGGTCCCTGACTTCCAGAGTGCTGCACAAGCAGAATGTGCACCCACAGCACATACTGCCTTGCAGTACATCACAGCAGGCCTTTCCAAGGGCCAGCTTGGACGTCTGCTCTTCCTGATGAAGTCTGGGTGATGTTACTGGCTGTCACCCTGCAATATGTGCTGGAGGACTCAGCAGGACAGACGCAGAGCTGCCTGTCTGAACCCCGCTGCATGGGCAGCGCAGGTGCACTGCTGTGCTCGCAGGGGGTCTGATGCTTCCCCATGTCCAGCCATACCTGCAGGTTTGAGGTTACATCCAAGCAGTCCGAGGTGCTTGAGCAGGGACCAGAGGCCTGAAAGGCAATGCAGAGGTTCCTGCATTAGTAGGAAGTACTTTATGCATGCAAAGCAGGTTTTTCCCCCTTTAATAATGAGCACATAAGCATTCTTTCATAAGCACTAAACATGCAGACTACAAAAAAAATATTGTTCTGTTTTAGTTTGATTGTAAAAGAAGTGAACTGTAGGGATGACCCAATAACCTCTTACATCTACCCACTGTCGAGGTATGCTGTAGCACACAGAGATGCTTACAGTCTGAGGAGCTTCTGAAGAAGAAACCGACAGCCACGTTCTTGTGACGGTAGCGGATGATTTGCTGGTGCTCCCAGGAGCTGAGCAAAGGCAAGACAAACACATCACTTACACCGAACCATGACAGAGAAGAATTAGTACTGCTGACTTGGGACCAATGAACATCCCTCTCTATCGTAAAGAGGTTGGTGCCTTCAGAGGGCAGCACAAAACTCTGAGTAGTGGAGCCTCTGCTGCCCTTTCCAGGGCTTTGAATTCCCTCCAGAAGATACTCAGCTCTTGCTGTGATCTCAACACAGGACCCAGAAGGAAGGGGTTAGCAAGGCAGGCAGCTGGTTGTGGAACCAAGAAGAGGCAGTGGATGCCTAAAGCAAACTTAGGTTATCTTATGAAAACTGATTAAGGTCAGCTCAGGGCCTTGAAAGAGCAAGTGGTGCAGAGTTAGAGCAAGTGATACTTTTAAAGCCCCAGACAGCTATACAACAAACAGAAACAGTGTGGTGTGTTTGCATAAGGACCTGCAGCATATTTTGAGGTAATTTCCCTGATTAAAGCTGTTTGCATTATTTAAAATTCAGAGCTACAAACTTATGTCTTCCGTATCAGTCTCAGTTTCTCCATGTGTTGTCAGATTACATACAACCCTCCTGAAAACAAAGTCTCCTGTTCACATTGACAACCCCAGCCGGTTCCTTTGGTGTTTTAAATTGCTCCCCTTATCCCAGAAGCGTTATTTTGAAGAGCACAGGATCATCTGCTTCACTGTTCTCTTCCAGTGGAGACTCTGGAGCGCTCCTACATGAGAGGCACACAGCCGCCTGCCTTTTCCAGCTTCCCTCTGTGTGAACATGCACATATTAACATGTATTCTGAAAACACTAAAAATTCTTTCACCAGCAGCTAAGGAAGACATCACAGGGTGAAGAAAACCCATGAGTTCTAAGATTGGAAGCCATGTTACTTGCAGCAAGAACAGAAACAGTCTGAGAAAAGTTTTCACTTCTTCTTCCAAAAAGGAAATGCAACTGTTGTAACATTTTACAGAGTTGCTTAGCTGGAAACATCCGAGACAGAGGGAGAAATACAAATGGCATAGATGATTCTTCTATCAAAATCCAGAGAATAAGTTATCATTACACTATGAGCTCTCTCTTGTGTACTGGAAATTAAAGTTGTCTTTTTCAGACTGAAAAAGATGGAGCTGCATGAGTATACAATAAAAATCTATAACCTTGTGAGTGGAATGGGAAACAGCATGAGGAACAGTCGTTCACTGTCCCTTCCACTACAATGAGGGGCTACATGAAATGCGCGTATACTGCAGAGGACGTGGGCAGCCTCAGAGACACAAGTTATAGCTGTAACACCTGGGAGCAAAGTTCCTCTCATGTATACATGTTCCTCCTGTTGGATTCTCCGTATACTGTCAGGGAGAATTTAAATCCAAGTTCTGATCTCTGGTTCTACGATAAAGTTCAGTAAATGTTAACCAAGACATTTCTATCATCTATCATTTTGTTTCCTTCCTAAAATCCCCATTTGCAACATAGCTTATATATGCTACTGAGATTAATACTTGGATAAAAGTTACCTGAGGTCTGTTCAGAGGTGTATGTGTGAGGACTTGCAGTAGAGATCCTAGCTGATGTTAAAAAATAAAACAAAACCATCATATGTTATAATTAACCTTAGTGTGCATTTATGTAGTGAAAAAGAGAAAGTGTTTCTACAATAGAAGCTTGCTAATATGAGCTACACAAGTACATCTGCCAGCCACGTCTTCCATATATCATGCTTTTTACAAACAAGAGAAAAACTAAAAATCAAAGGAAGAGTTGATAACAGAAAATAGTCTATGCTAATTTTTTTTTCTCTGGGCTTTACTCTAGAATCAAGCAGGGGAAATGAAGCACTGTTTTCTATAAAAAGGGTGCAAGTATAACACTTTGCATTAATTAAGTAGCCTATGCTGCCCTCTTAAATTCTTCAAATAGTGTTTCTATGAAAGCTCAGTAGTGCTGTGCACCATGAAACAAAGCACCACATCCTTTTTTTAATCTCAGTGACTGTGCTGGGATTACAACAATACCAAAGACAGCCTAATTTAAATAGCAGATCTGCAAAGTCCTAAAGAGCAGTCCTATGGATTATTTCAAAAATCATTTCCACCACAAGCTTTGAAATCCAGACTCAACAGCAGACTTACCAGAACGGTGCTCACACCAGAGCACGCCTGTGCACTCACCTTTCTCTATCACAACGTTGTGATTACTTGTCTGATCATTGAACCACCCCAAGATCTCCACGCGGCAGCAGTATACCCCACTGTCTGCTTCCTCAGCGTCCACGATGGTGAGGGACACATCGCCCATCGACAGGTTCCCTTTCAACAGATACCTGCTGCTGGACCGCTCTGTCACCCTCCATCCATCTGTCCAGATAATGGTCCGAGAACATTTTGAAGCAGGGCAGCTATCGCGACCCCAGCACATGGATGTGATGTCGTGTGGCCCCTGAACGCTGTAAAAGCAGGGCACGGTGACATTCTGACCAACGTGGCCTTTCACAACCGATCCTGATACTGCGGGGCCTGTGGACAAAGAGACGAACGCAGCTGTTGAGCACAGTGCAAGCAACTGGAAGCTTCTCGTGCATCTTCCATAACCCGGTACTTCCCATCTTGCAAATACCACCAGGCATTGCTGGATCAGGTTTTCCCACAAATAGATGCGAATCCCAGCAGGACTGACGCAGTGAGGGATAACGACAGGGCGAGTGATTTGTTCAGAATGTGTCTCTAGCCAGAGATGGAAGAAATACACTTTCTGCAGCCTCTGCAGGTAGGCAGAGGGGTGAAGAAAGAAGAGAGTTGGTATCTGCACAGCGCTGTGGCTTCTCTTTAGCCATGTCTGGTCTGTTACCTCTTTATATTTTTCCTTAGTTCAGATTTAATCCAAGCCACACATGGGGGAAAAGTAAGACACTGACTTTCATCAAAACCATTGTGGGAAACTCTTCCTCCCTTTCAATGAAAGGCCACTGAACAGCAGCTTTCATCAGAATGATCACTACTGAACGCAGTTCCTTTTTTCTTGCCTAATGACAGGTTTTGCCCATTCCTATCAGAAGAGATTTTTCAGAGCTTTTCTGAGAAATTTTATACCCTCTTTTTTCACTGCCTTATTTTCTTACCTCATTTTTATACAGTTTCTAACTTGTTTGGTTCCTGTTAAAATTCATTTTTCACATTTCCTCAAGCCTGTGTCACGCTATGCGAGTCAAAACAGTGCGACCTAGCAGCCAGCAACCCATTCGTCGCAGGGAGATAGTTTCTTTTGCTGTATTTAGACCACTCCAGTCAATATTCCCTTTAGGAGGGTTTTAATAACAAGCTGTGTTGAGTACCAGCCAAAATAATTTGTGCTCTGGTCATACACTGCGTGGCTTGATTGCAACTGTCCCTCGTGAAAAAGCAGGTTTGCCCATCTCAACTCAGTCATTTTCCTAACCTAAGCCATTACAGTTAAAAAAAAAAAAAAAGTCTTTACAAAGAACTACAAAAAACAAGATCTGCAATATTCCTTTTCTTTCTACTGAACATATTCTACCACCAACTTTTTAATGTCTATCTCCCTATACTAGTACCACTCTGCAACCTGTTGTTTCCAGTGCTATTGCCTTTAACAGTATTTTCCTAGGACTGCTTTCTCAGAATAACAAAGGAGAAAATAACAATTTGTCCCAATAAAATTTCATATTGGCTAAAAAAAAACACCAGCAGCCACAGTTGACCACAGTTCACAAAGCCCATTGAAGTGAAATATCTTTGTTTTACATCTTATAAAAAACGATTTCTCTGCTCATCTCAGATCATTATTATCTAAAAAAGAACAAAAGATCAATCACTAATAAAACTAGCAGACAGCCCAAGAAGCAGTGCCTTTAAAACCATCATAGCCTCAATGTGATTTTGTTTTAAAAAAGAAATAAGGCCATCAGAAGGCTACTGAGCCACTGTGACAAAGTTCTATCCATAGCACAAAAATGCAGTTTCTGTGCCATGTGGCCACTCTTCCTGTTGTGACATAAAAATCTCTTTACAGTCCTCAACCATTGATGCACATTACCTCTATCCACCTCTGCCTATTTTAGGCATACTTAGTTACCTGTACACAGGACCAGAAGAATCCAGCTCATGCAGAAATAAGAAGACATTGTGGCTGAGGTAGAGGAACAACACTCCCGTTCACCCTCCGGGCACCTACATTCAAGAAAACTTTTCTTCTTCATAAACTTCTGGTTTTACTCCTTAGCACATCATCTTCAGGCACAGCCGAGAATGCCCTTTACTCTCAGCAGGTTGCCTTTCCTGTGGTTAGTCTGTCTCGGGCAGCACAGCCAAGTGCTGCTGCTGGTAGCGAACACAGCCTCCTGCTGACTGTGGTTTGACTGAAAGACTGAAACACTTCGCAGTACTTCAGAAACCTACTTCTCATTTTTTCCAGATCTGCTTGGTTACAGTAGATGAAACTGTTGCCAGCACCACTGAGCTGACACAACTATGAGTGATCCATCACCCCATACCACTTTCCACACCTGTTCTTGCCACAGTAAATAGAACTTGGATGGGAGATTACTCAGGATAGGTAAGACTGCGGTGAAAGGAACGGAATGCCTTGATACCATTTCTGAGTTTCTACATGCCTGTTTTCCAAGTTCCTATTTTTCGTTCGTGCAAGAAACTAGCACCATTTCTGTAGAAAAGATGCTAACATCATCTTTTTCATGCAGCCCTTAAAGTAGCTGCAATTTTTTTCTTGACTCAGAGCTCAGAGCCAGATCACACTGTGTGAAAATAAAGCCAAACCATTAAACATAAGTTTAAAACATTGTTGGAAACACCTCTTCATCACACTGTTTTAAAGCCATATGATTAAACAGCTTTTTTTCTTTTCCCCCTAGATTGTCAAAGCTACAAACTCCCCTTTTGTCCACCGGTGACACACTTGGCTTCTCTGTATCAAGAAACTTTCAGAACTTTTCAACCAACTGTGCTTCTGTTATCCCTGTGCTTGTTCAGGCAGTGTAGCAGAAGGGCTGGGATTTTTCTCTTCCTCCCCCTTTTTTTAAAGACATCCAACAAAATGCTGCTTAACAACTGATATTAAGATTAGCTCATCAAATTTCAGAAGGCCTGTATAATCAAACACATATTGTATACATTAACATCAGAGGTAGAGTACTTTCAAATGTTCTCACATGAGGTACGGAAAGATCTCATCATAAGGAGCAGGTTAAATAACACACTAAAAACAACATTTATCATCTCCTTTGATAGTCAGTGAGTCTCACCATCCTCCATTTGAAATGCCCATTTCCCCGACTAATGGGCAGATGTCACCCCCTGCCTTCAGAGCAGCTACAGTCTGTTTTTTTTTTTTCCAAAAGCAAAGTTGTAACAGAAAAATGGAAAATTATCATTGCTTTGACCTGAAAAAGGAGGGAAAAGTCATTGTTTTCACATTAAAAAGCCCAGGAAGCCTCCTACACCTTTCTAAGGGTTTACTTTAAACATAGAGAAAAAAATAATCTAAACTAAACAGGAAAACTGTTCAGGAAAGTTTTTGCAAAGTGAAAGCAGCCTTTAGTATTTTTTTAAATTACACAATCCTTGCTTACCTCAATGGTTTCACAGAAATGTTCACAGCAATTGTTGACTGCTGCTAGGACCCAGCGTGTGCAGTATTTTGAAACTATGGTACCCAGGCCAATGACTTTATTAAAAGCATAAAAATTGGACAAAAATCAACAGAAAATCATTGAGAATCTATCAGAGTTCTTTTTGAATGGCAAAGTTAAAATATCCATGACAAAGTGTGGTTCCACAGTGTACAACCTCTCTTATCCAGGAGGCACTAAATGTTTCTTCATATCTTCAACATGAAACATTCGCAAAGGAAATACCAAATTAATTCTGCTCATTTGCAACAGTTTTAGTTACCTACAAGCAATATCTAGCCCAGGGAGAAGGAAGCAAGCAGTGGTGGTTGCATAAAGGACAAAGCGTTTACTTTGTAACATTATTTATATATTTCTAAAAAAAAAAAATGTTTCTACTTCTTCATTGTTACTTACAATGTCATGTGTACTTAAAATAGCAGATGTCCTCCAGTGAGTCAGACTTGCTTCAGTTCATTTCATCTGCACTGAGCTCAGCCCCCACCACCCAGCAGCTCAGTACTTTTGCCTGCCCGCTTAAGTAAAGTTTGTGAAAGCAACAGAATTATCAAACGAAACAGAGACATAGCTTGTTAAATCACAGCTAAAACCAGAGTTTGTACAAGTTCCCTCACCCACCACGTTTACCTGGTTTCAGCTGCTGTACATACTTTGGAAAACATACATCCTAGGGTGTTATGTGGCAAAAAGATGGAAGTGCTGTTTCCGTGACAGGAAGGGCAGGGTAAAGAAGCCACTTCTTCCCTATCAAACCACTCTTTTCCTCTTGCTATGGGGGGGCTGATGCAACTCAAATGTTCTTTAAACATGGTTGATACGGCTTCCACTTGATAGAATACTTGCAGGTTTTTTCAAACTTAGTTCTCAATTAGCAAAAAGGCTAATTAGCCAATCAGACTCTCCTTCCTGAGAAAAACACTCAGCTGGGCACACAGCCCACCTAAAAGGCAAATACAAAGCATCTGCACTGCAAAATTATTCACTTCATGCATGTATACTAACTACGCAAGAAATATAAATTAGTCTAAGCATCTATGTGTAAAAAAAAAAAAAAGCAGGCATTTTTTTAAGCTCAAGACTGGTTATGATTTGTATCTAAGAAAATTTAAATCCAACTAATTTTAATTCATTTAGTTGTTAAGATTCCTGGCAGTGTGCCTCTATAATTACACCACATTTAAAGGAATTCTTAGGTTCTCTTTAGTAGTTATATTATTACAAAACTAGAAAGAAATTGATTTTGCAGATTTCACATTTTATTTTTAATATTGAATTACACATTCCTGAAATGACCCACTGAAATTGTAAATAACGAGCACGAAATGGATGAACTGTCAACTGCAATTCCTCTCAGTCAGATCCCTTACTTGCCTCTACACTATAACGTAATTTTTTAAAAAATGAAGCATACCCAAAAAAAGCAGAAAGTAACAAATGAAAGTACAACAGAAAAAGCTAACCTCAATCTGTGGCTACCAGCTCATATAATACATTTAACAAAAAGTATACTTTTTTGTTTCTACCAATGAACACAAAATAGTAAACATTTTCATCTGCCTAGTCACTCACAACCTCCAAGATGTGTACAATAAATGCTTTGTCCGCTTATAGAACAGCAAAACAAAATACAACATATACCCTCAGAATCCGTTCTGCCTCTCACTATAGTGAGCTTACAAAAAAAAGTGTCTTCTTCATGTCATTTCATCGATAATGCTACACATAGCTGCATCTTTGTCTAAAACCTGATCTCTTTTGCCACCAGAAGACTCTCTCTGCTTTTCGCTCTGTCCAGCACAGCTGCTGCCATCATCAGCATCCATTCTTTCCACTTTCACTCCCAGTCCTCCCTCTGCATGAGGCAGATCATCAGGCAAGGAAGCCAGGCAGTTCTGAATCATCTCTACAACTCGCTCTAAGTGCTTCTGAAATCGCTCTGCTGTTTCCAACCGCTGACGCTTCTGCACCTCCATCATGACTCTCAGTGTCTCCCTAGCTTGGTGAGGGCGATACTCATTTATAAGATGATGCACATGAACAAAAAGCAGTTTCAAGTCTTCTAGTTTCTCCTCTCGCTTTATACTCCCTGGACTCCTTATCAAGATATCCAAGAGGTCCAAAAAGTTGACCAGAATAGACATGTTAAGTTTTCTTAATTCCTTCTTGTGATCAAACTGCATAGGATGTAACCGTTCAATACCTTGGCTCTCCAAGGGTCGAATAATCAGATCATCACATTGAAACTGATTACCAAACATCATATAACTGTCTTTCACTGGTGGAGGGGGCTTTGGAGCCAGGCCTTTACGGATATTTTCATCAGTATATTCTTTTATGTATTGCATTGGAGGCGGAGGAAGGGCACTCACTTGCTGAGGTTCACCCATACTTGCGAGATGAAAATACCTAGGGAGTGTCCAAAGAAATATATGTTAAACCATTTGTATGACCGCATCAGATAAATAGAAACAAAAGCAATATAAGACAGCTGCCTGTGAGAAAATGAGCCAGAAAAAAGCCATCTCGATATGTAGACTATAGGAAAAACCCAAATAAACCCACGTTAGCTTTTCACTAAGGTATGCTTTTAGCAGGCTTAACTTCACTAGAAGCATATAAGGCATTCCTCTCCCAAACCATGAAAAACCAGCTTGTAAACAGAGAAAAACAAACCAGCCACAGGGAGCGAGGGGAGACCCCTTCCCTAGCTGAGCCCTAGCCCCGCCAGAGAGATAACCGCGCACCGCGCTCAGGAGAGGATGCGGCCTTCGCGTCCCGGG
>NW_010100133.1:0-4749 GCF_000699245.1 Pterocles gutturalis | reverse complement strand
CCTCCTTCCTCTCCTTTCTCCTCACTGACTGTGTTTGCGCTGATTGGCTCAGCCCTGGCCAGGGGTGGGTCCAGCCTGGAGCTGGGGAAACTTCCAGCAGTTTCTCACAGGGGCCAGACCGGTGCTACTCCCCCCCGACCCTGCTTCAAAGGCTTGGACCCTAGGGCGGCGGGAGAACTCCTAGCAGTCACAGGAGCCACCACTGCAGCCCCTCCCTTGCTACCAGAGCAGACTTGGAGCTAGTGGAACTCTAAGCAGTTAGTTACAGGAGCCATTACTGCAGCCCCCCCGCTACCAAACAAACCCACCACACAAAACCACAATACTCAGAAAGTGACAAAACATACAGAAAAAACTTTCAAAGGCCTTATCAAACCAGATTCCACTCTGTCTCAAACATTTCTGTCAAAAAAAAAAAAAGTCACCACTATGAACTAGCACCTTCCCAAAGATATGTTCTTGCAGAACAAATCCAAGTGATGTGTCTAAATGGCGTGTTTACTTTGTCAGAAGGATCAAAACCAAGTGTGAGAATCTCACTGTTCCGTTTTTTCTGTAAGATGAAGATATGAGCAGTGTACAGAAAAGCAACCACAGAGTAATACTTTATTTCAGAAGTCTAGTTCCTCAGGTGAACTTTTCGGTTCTCAAAATATTTTGTTACTGGTGTGGTAAATTTAATGAAATCTTTCCAGAATTTATATATTCTTTGAGTTCTGAAAATGTTTGAAACCAAATCGTGGAAGCTTTATACATGCTGAGCTGCAATTAGCACAAATAATTACTTTTCTTCCAGTGATTTTATCCTCAAAACAAAATACTATTCAGTATGATTAAGGTGTCAAACTGCTGGAAGTAACTACCAGTTTGTACTCTTTTTTTTTTTTTTTTTTTTTTGTGAGGTTTAATACTTCACAGCATTCCATATATTTTTCCAGTATTAACTGAAATGTTATCTACACAGAAAGGTAGGTGACTGAAATTATTTATTTGCACACCTTTTGTATGTACTTCCCTGATGTCTCAGAGTCTATATTCGTTTGTCATGAGAAAACAAAATCTTTCAGAATGCGTTGATTTAAAGAAAAATCATACAGTACCTAATCTCCACCCAAAAAGAGAGACTATATGAGAGTTCTTTAATTAAATTGAAAACTCTAACTATATGAAACTCTGGAGATGGAAAGGGTCCTTTGTCTAAATGAACTATGGTTTTTAGACAAGAATGATAAATAGTTTTTTAAATAGTATAAATTGATCCATAGGATTAAAATCCTTGCTTTTTCTATTGTTTGCTTTATCACTCTGAACATATTATTTCTAAAAAATATTCAGAACTGTTTTCTGCACATGGCAAAGATAAATTGTTCATTTGCTTTAAACAGAAGCTCTAATATTTGGAGTCTGCAATCAATTTATTTTCAAGAGAAACACAGTCCTGTAAAAAACAGCATGTAAATGAAAGCCTTTTCCCCCCTTTTCTTTTAATATGACATATCTTTCCTTTGTTCAGTGTGATGTACATCTGAGTATATTTTTCCAATATTTTCTTACTTAATAACAAAAGTTAGAATTGAAAAATCAGTAATGTACTTAACACTGAATTTGGAATGAGTATCCCCCTTTTTCAAAGTACTTTTTACAGATGAATTCTACAGTTGTCCGGACTTGTTATTCAAAGAACATCAAACACGGACAGTGTCTTCACCAAAGGTAGTGAACAAGGACAGGATAGTGTTATACACGCAGGTCCTAGTATCCACTCCTTCCCTTCAAGCCATGTTCACTCTTTCACTGCCCCTCTGGGTCCTAAGGTCAATGGTCCCAGTTTGACGTGTATATGGGGGGAATACAGGGGGTCATCAGCACCTCAGATCCTTCGCTGGAAAGAAGCGTAATGTTGATGTTGGCTGTTTCCCTTTCTACCTTCTAGGATTCCCTTGGGTTTGTTTTTCTATATTTGCTAACATGCTTTTAAACCTTGTTCTTTGTCTGCAAACTACATTTAAATTTACTGTGTGATGTGGTACATTTTGTATATGTCAGAGCCTTGTTTGTTGTTCTGTCATGCTTAAAACTAGTTCAGATCCTGGTCTGCATTTCCTTAACCTACCATGAGTGTGTTTCTTAGAGCCACGGGGTCTCCAGTGTCAGCTTGGGCCCTGTCTCCTATCATCACATACCTGTGCTACTTCCTCCGCATCCTGTGTCCCCAGCTCTCAGGGCTTCCACTGTCAAATCAGGACTGTATTTCTCTACACAACTTCATTACATCAGTCCTAAATACCTCATTATAAAAAGAGTAACAGTTTACTACTATTATTTGTACAAAACCTATAAGCCTAGCCTATAGAAATAAGCAAAGGTAAACTCACTCAGACACAACCATCAGAAAAAAAAATGAATTATTTTTTAGAAAAATAAAGTAATGAGAAAAATTGCTGTCATAACTAAAACAAGTAAAAATAAAGCTGCAAACATTCAAGACAGGTTCAGACAAGCCTGACAAGCACCTGCTTTGAGGACCTGCAAACTCAGTGGCTTGTTCCTAGTGCCAGCAGTACAGTGTTACTGGGCTAGAAGGCTACAGTAGCTTTCACTTTACCTTTGCTTAGCTGCTAAGGCATCTAGTGTGCCTCTGTGGGCTTGTGGTTAGGGAATTTTCCAGCATCCATTTCCTGCACTACCGAATTTCTATAAATATTATTTTAAAAATAATTTAAATAGAACCTATAACTCAGCACTCAGCACTTTCCCTTATCCTAGGTGCTGTTGTATAGGGCATGGTGAGTTATTCCAGCAAAGCAGAATACAAAGACTTCTGTTTAGCTACAGGGTATTAAGAATCTTCTCACCTCTGTCACCCCATAGGAGCCTGGTTTTTCATGTTCGTAATTTTCAGTGATGATAGCAGGTTCATGTCCCTTCACCAGGGGTAAAAAGAACTACTTCATCTGTATCCTATATGAGATCTTTGAGCAGTCAGCCACTGGATAAATTAAGACCACATTACTTCCTTCTTACTGTTATATAACAATGGTAAATAAGCATGTAAGAAATTTTGCTTTTATGCTATTTTAAATATATATGGGTACCCGAGGTTTAATGTGTTTGTACATTGGTTGCAGTTTCCTTGACCTAAAACAGGGATCTGCAAAGTAACAGTTAGGCAGTTAAGCAAATATTCTCTAGTCTTTTATTTTAAAATATCAGAGCCATGCTGGTTTCTGAATACATAATTTTTCATTATAAAACAAGACATATAACCTAAATTCTCAAAAAGAACAAAATAAACTTTTTTAAAGAACTATTTTCTTGATTCATACAACAAAACTAGGAATATTATTAGACACAGTAGTCACACAGTAGGAGGTGTAGGAGGTTGCCTAATGCTCAGCAATAATACTGAGTATTGAATATTCCTGTAACTCCATTTTCTGTCATAGATTTAGAGGTTGTGGACAGAAATGTTCTTCCAGTAGACCTCATATTTCTACCATGGGAGTAGAAAGGGCTTTTTTTTCTTTCTCCTTTTTTTTTTATTTTTTATTTTTTTCAAAGGAAAGGATCCCTGGCCCTGGGTAGGTAATTAGATTTAAGTGTCTTAATCTCAGGAAGAATCCTTACCTGTCCAAAGCGAAGTATAAAAGGAGTTGGATTCAATCATCCTGAGATAAACATCTCGTAATTCTTGAGCTGTTGTTGGATATTCCTCCTTGCTTACAGGTCTACTCCAGAATCATGCTGTTTAACACTGATAATTTTAAGAAAGGAGAACTGATATGGCAGGTTACATATACTAGTGTAATGAATGCATATTTATTTCATGGTTACTCGTGTGAGCCACCTTTAATAACAATAAGGCAATAATGCCTTAGAACTCTACATATTCCATAACATGCGCAGTTTATATGTAATTATAGGACTTTTATTCAGAGTGACTACTGGACTTGGCTAGTTGTGATCAAATTGTGAAAAATCCATGTACTAGAGGAACTATTTTATTACCAAGAAAGTTGTAAGAAAATATTTAGCCTCAGAAATAAAACCTTCTATTTCTTCCTTAATGTTAAAGAAGCTTCACAGTAGATCAATGATGTAGATGAGAAATCAGAGGGTTGGAGAATAAAATGTTAGAAGAAACCAAAATACAGGTCTTGGATTTAGAGATCCATTACATTTGAGAAGGCAATAAAAAAACAACATTTGCATAGAAGAAGACCTATTAGAGAAACATCATGGGGACTTTAAAGACTGAGAAATATCAGGGACCAGAATGCAGGCAGAAATTGTAATACCATTTGATACAACCTAAAAATAAAGCAGCTGCAAGTGGTTTGAAAATTACAATAAAATTACATCTGTTGCTAATCTTGACTGGTGTCTCGCTCCACTATCCTGGATGGTCAAGAGAGGGGTTTTTTGTGATTCCCCAAAAAGGAGCACCATCTAGGTGGAGTCAGAAAATGACTCGAGGAACAATACAACACAATTTTATTTACCTCAGCAACTGCAAAAACGTCATAAATCAACTTCTGAGTCAGACACAAAATCACACTTATAAATTATCACCAGACATCACTTATCCATTAAGCAAGCACCAAATAGCGCTCAAAGATTATTTGGAGGCAAAAATCAGACAGGAGACAGAGTAGGAAAGAGTCAAAAAGTAAGAAAGAGGGGCAGAAAGACAGAGAGAGAAAGACAGAGACACACAAACACAGAGATACAGAGAACATCACCAATCCC